>NW_026715545.1:0-19241 GCF_029784015.1 Lycium ferocissimum | reverse complement strand
GCTTTATGTTCTAAAACTTATCCCACCTCTTTTGCTCATCAACTGTCATAGTAGGCTGGCCAACTGGGGGAATAGCAATGCCCCGAACTGACAATCCTTGAAATCGAGAAGCCACATCAGTAGCTGGCTGTGCCCCTAGCGTCATATACCCTACCGTAACCATCGAATCAGAGTTTGGGCTCCAACTCTAGTCTGAGAACCCTTTGGAGTAGCCGAAAATATGCTCGCCTGTTCCATACCCTCAAAGAAGCCCAAGATACGCACCAAAGTGTCCTGAAGAACAGGAGTAGCAATGAGTGCACCCAGTGCCTATGCGGATCCAACCTCTTCCGCCTGAGCATGCTCCTCCTCCGAAATCTCTTCTAGGTTTGGAGTCGCATCTTTAGCCTAAGCTTGAGCAGCAGCTGGTTCTCAACCTCTAACTGGTGTAACAATGTGGGCTCTAGCCTGCCTTGCCCTCTACCATGACCCCTGCCTCTCCCACGAGCAACAGTATCAGTGGGTACGGGTGTGGGTGCGAGCTCCTAGTCTCCAATTGTGGCTGATCGTGTCCTCACCATCTGTGAGTAAGTGAAATAAACAAACTCTTAGAATCCATTTAAAACCAAATACGAATGAAAGATAAGAGTTTTGTTGAAAGATAAGAGTTTTTGTTCTTGTACTTGTGAGATCGATTAACCTAAATCTCTGATATCAATTTGTCACGACCCAATTTATGAAACCATGAAAGCCCTAAGTCCACCGAGTCAGTAAGCCATCCACAACCCAATTTAAAGTAATTAAGGTAAGAAATAATGCAGAATAAATATACAAGTCAACTTTTAAGTCTTTTAAGCCTTATAAACATAATAATACAGAATTAAAGGTACAACCATCCCCGATAGATGGAGAAGATCCGGTGCTATGGATCGGCATGTAGCTCACCCCTAAATATACATTTCCCCTCTTATTAGTCCAATTTAACCTACCATGGTGCTTAAGTTAAGGTTCATAGTCTCAACATGCTTGGAATAGGAGTCCGATAATCAGAACAATGCCTTGCCCTTTCAAAGAGCCTTCGAATGATCCCAATTTGTTTAAACACCGATTATACGTAAGAATATGAGTCAATCGATACCCATATTGCCCTATAAAAGTTTCACGACCTAACCCGTCGTGATGGTATCCACACTAACCCCCTGGTGGGCGAACCATCCCCTTATCCGATTATTCAATTGATAACCCAATTATAAATCAATAATAATGAAGTTAAACCATAAACTGTCGAGTCATGCCATTATAAGATGAAAGTACGGAATCTAAGCTATTACAACCCTAAAGATCCGAAAGTCATCATACAAGGGCTATAAAACATAAAGCTGTCTAAGAATAAATAACCGTCTGAAACAGCATAAGTGTCTAGAAATGAAATAGACATCAATAAGGAAAGATCTTCAGGCGGCATGACATGGATAGGAGCTCACCCTCTGATCTGAACGGGAAATGGCCTCAGGCAAAATGTGAGGTCTGGAAGAAGTCTCTGGCACGCAATCTGCACTAAAAAAGGGTACAGCAAGGTAGTATCAGTAAAAACACTATGTACCAGCAGATATCATAGGCCGACTAAGATTAGTATCATGCATATATTTTAAAAACCAAAAAAATAGGTAGATAGGCACAACAAAAGACAACAACACAACAATATCAAGATTCAATCATCAACCATTCCACAATGCACCACAAGAATGAGTTAAGCACAATGCAATGCAATGAATGATAGTATCTCAACCATACACACATGCTAAGGGCATTGTTCGCACAATAGTCAGACCTGTAGGGGACCCATAGTGTCCATGTACTACTCGCTCCAGAACTGACCTCGGATCACGAGCCTATAACTAGGCCACATCCTCACCCCCCGTCAAATGTACCTTATATATATATATATCTGTATCCGATCACATGTTGAATATCAACGTGGTTCAAGTCCAGAACCCAATATGAAGCATGATCAATCAATAATATCAATGTCAATAAATACAAGTCCTCATGCCAGAAGTCATATAAAGATCAGATAAATCAACTTAACAATAGCATGAACATACAAGATATCTCTAATATCAGGAAGAGTATATATTAATCCCTTCCTTCCAATTCACAACAATACACCTCATGTGCAATATAATGTAATGGCGACAAGCCCACGTAATCAGAAGTCATACCAACCCAAGTAGTATCTAACTAGACTTCATGCCCGAAAGCCTAATCATGCTTTCTCCCATCAATTATACTACATATTCAAGCTACTAATCAAAGTCTAACTCAAGTAAATCATAACCTACCTCAGATGCAGAACTGGAACAATCGTAACTACTCCTCGTGAGCTTTCCCCTTGCGTAACGCCGTAGAACGCTTGAAGTCTAGCAATATAATGCTAAGTAAGCAACATACCATCTAATCAAATAAGAAACAACATTTGGGAAATAATACCCAAAATGCGCCTAACCATCCAAAAGGGCGAAACTAGAATTTAAGGGTGAATTTATCCTACCCTCATTCCAGATAATCATAAACCTCCAATTTATAGTTTTCTAATCACTTTTAACCTTTCAAATCAGAATTTAGGCGAAAAACCCCCAATTTGGGTGAAAACCTAAGTCTCAACATATAATCTCAAAATGATAAGGCAATTCCATCCTAGAATGTAACAACCCACACTACTAGATAATATGAACAGTAATATACTCAATAATCCACAGTTTAAATAAGGATTTACTGATTCAAGGGTTCTAGGATTTTCTTACACCATGAGAGAACCTAGAACTAGCATAAGAACTTAATGGAATGAACAGGACAAAGTAATGGTTAGGACTTACCCTCAAGGATGCTTCGACCAAAGTAATGAAATAAATCTCCTCTATTGCTCTGGGAACTGTTTAGGGGAGTTTATGGCTAATGACTCGTACTTAACAATATAAAAATGGGTTACTGCTCCCGACGATCGCTGCAGCGGTCGGTATTTTTGCCCCAGCGATCCCACTATAGTCGTAAGACCCCCGCTATGGCGGACCTCATTAAATGACACGGCTCGCCATAGCGATCACGACCACACCGTAGCGGTCCCGCTATGGCGGACATCGTCAATTCCCTGGTCACCACTGTGGCGGTCCACATTCTGTCGTGGCATTTCTGCTGTAGCGGAACCACGCCCGCTACGGCGATGACACCAAAACCAGAAGCTCCTGGTTTTTCACCAAGTTTTCCCAAAATTTTGACATCAGTCCGAGACCCCACACACACAAACCAGATATGCACACAATGGTAAAATATGCCATGAACTCACCAGTGGCCTCGGAATTCCCAACAGAGGTCTAATTTACTCAGTCAACCCCCAAACAAAATTAAACAAATTTTTAAACAAGTACACGAAATGCAATCAAACACCTCGGTAACCAAACCATCCACCCCCACCTTGTCATAATCGGCCCTCTGGACCTTACGGAATCGACGAAAATCTGAAAAAGTTTCATTTAATCGGAAGTTAACAATTGTTCAAATTCCTTCACTTAAGGATTCTAACTCCTTAAGTTCTCACTATACTCGCTCTTAGTATCAAAAACGGATCAGTAGGGGCAAAATGGTCAAAAGGGATATAACGACCTAACGGGTTATTACATCAGATACCAATTAAATAACCATTCATCCTCGAACGAACAAAGGAAGAAATAAGAGAAAAGGTACCTGACTGGGTGAAAAGCTGGGGATGTTTATTACGCAAGTCGAACTCGATCTCCTAAGTAGCCTCCTCAACTGGCCAATTCTCCCACTGAAGCTTCACTGATGCTATCTCTTTAGACATCAACTTTCGAACCTCTCTATCTAAAATAGCAATAGGCTCCTCCTCATAAGACTAGTTCTCACCTAGAAAGACTGAATCTGAACGAATGATGTACGAACAGTCACGACGATATCTTTTCAGCATAGACGCATGAAACACCGGGTGAACACCCGACAGACTTGGAGACAAAGACAACTCATAGGCTACCTCCCCTACATGGCTAAGAATCTCAACCGACCCGATGAACCTAGGACTGAGCTTGCCCTTCTTCCCAAACCTCATCATACCCTTCATGGGTGAGACCTTCAACAAAACCTGCTCCCCAACCATGAACTTAAGATCTCAGACCTTTCGGTCCGCATACTTCTTCTGTCTACTCTGAGCCGCTAAAAGCTTATCCTGAATCACCTAAAACTTATCTAACGATTCTCTCAAAAGATCAGTACTCCACGGCCTCACCTCAAAGGCATCAAACCATCCTATAGGAGATCGGCATCTCATCCCACAAAGAGCCTCAAACAGAGCTATATCAATGCTCGAATAGTAACTGTTATTATAAGAAATCTCCGCCAACAAAGAAGAGCTGGTCCCAATGACCACTAAAGTGAATCACGCAAGCTCGGAGAATATCCTCGAGAACCTAAATCGTCAGCTTTCGAATGCCATTTGTCTGAGGGTGAAAAACGGTAATGAGATCCAATCGAGTACCCAACTCGGCCTGTAAAGTCCTCCAAAACTGGGACGTAAACTACTAGTCTCTATCAGAGATGATGGAAATAGGGACCCCATGCAAATGAACAATCTCACGAATATAAATCTGGGCCAACTTCTGAGCAGTGTAGGTAACCTAAACCGGTATGAAATAAGCAGACTTAGTCAACCTATCAACAATGACCCAAATCAAATCAAACTTGCCCAAGGTCTTCGGAAGACCAATGACAAAATCCATGGCTATCCTTTCCTACTTTTGGGCATCCTCTGAAGCGTACCCTAGGTCTTTGGTGCTCATACTTAACCTGCTAACAATTCAGACACTAAGAAACAAACTCAATAATATCATGCTTCATCCTAGCCCCCCAATAGTGCTGTCTCAAACCATGATAGAATATCTGAAACTGTGGGACTCCTCCAGAATCGTCCGAATCAATTCATTAACATGAGGAATGCAAACACGTCCCTTGATCCTCAATACCCCCTCACTATCAATCATGGCCTCCTTGGCCTCACCATTCAAAACCTTATCTCGAATCTTGCACAATCTTGCATCCTCGAACTACTTTGCATTAATGCGTCCAGAAGCGATGATCTGGCCTTAACACAAGCTAATCTGGTCAATCCATATTGTAAATCTTGTATTGTAGGTTTCCTTTCTTTTGAAGAAAATCTACTCATAACGTTTTTCATGTTAAATGGTTCAATCTGAGGTTTATCTTTGGATTGATTAATAACAATATTTTTTCTTAAATTCTTCGTCATCAATATTACTGACTAAATCAAGAAGAAATTATTTTGATTTGGTAGTAATAACTCTTATTGAATCTTGACCACAAGTACATATAGTTCCTGTGCAATTGCAATCTTCAGATTCAGAAGAATTGTTATTAGAAGTATAGTCTGTATTAACTTCAATATCACTAATTTCACCAGAAGAAGATGAAGTGTTATCATTTTCTTTAAGAATAGTGTAAAGTTCATTTTTTATTTTATCATCAACATCAAGAAGATTTATCTTCTTTTTGTTTTTATTAGTGACTCTACATTCACTTGATCTGTGGCCTCATTTGCCATAAGTCCAGCATGTATCTCAAAATTTCTTTTTTGGTGACGTTTTAAATCTTTTCTTTTTATAAGATTTATTTGGATTTTTCTTTTTTCCTATAATGAGATTTTAAAGTGGTGGCTTTCTTGGCCATTTTACTCGATTTCTTGGATGGGGCAGAGATTTTTTCAAAATCAAAGTCTTGACAAAAACTTCCCAAATCTTTTCGAGATTGATTTTGATCTTTTTTCAAAAAAATGTTTTAGTTTTAAATCTGTGCATAGATCTAGTCCTGTCACATTAATAAAACTAATTAAATCTCCATAGGTAAGGTTCTCATAAGGAATTATTCCATTGTACCTATCTTTGATTTTAGTTCTAACCTTTTCGGCAAATAATGAAGGTAAACCACTAATAAATCTTTCTTTTCATAAATCATTACCACAGTCTTCTCTTATCATGAATTTTTCTAAAAACACATCTTTATACCACCTAAAATCATCTAATTTCGGGCAGCTAAGATTATTTAGTAATTCTAAGCTTCTATCTTGGAAAAGTTTTGGTTCTCCATTGAAGTGTTTAACAATACTATATATCAATGTTGTTGAAGCATCTTCTACTACTTTTTCTTCCGCAACTTGATTATTTCCTTCCATTCTTAGAATTGTATTTATTGATATGGCACCTAAAATCTGGGCTCTACTATCTTCAAAGAGATAATTGTCCCACCAATTTTTTAACATTAATGTGAATCCAGAAATAATTAATGTCGCTGCGTATCTATCTCCAGCATTTTTAATTTTATAAGCTGTGATGGCAATACCCATTTCATATAGTATTTTATAGATTTGGCTTTCTGCTAGCCCATCTATGTTCCATTCTGCTATATCGCTTCCACTATGTGATGCAGTAGAGCGGAACCGACCTTCCTCAAATTGGACATCTAGGAAAGAAGGCCTTCTATAATAATTTTTATTTGTAGAATACCTTGGGTTAATAGTTAATTTTACGGATTTCCTTTTCGGAATCCTTCGATATAGTTATAACCATTCCAGACGATTTCTCGTTTAGTTTTTTCAAGCTATTTAATTTAGCTAATTCTAATTCAATCCTTTCTTCAAAGCTTAATGTCTTAATAACACTAGTTGTTGCCTTGTTAGAAGGTTTTGGTTCGGATATTTTTAGATTTGTAAAACCATCTTTGAGGTTGAATTTATCTGGTAATTCTGGGAACTTTTCTTTTGAAAATTCTAATAATTTAAATATCAGATGTTTCTCTATTTTAGAGCTTGTAATGGTTTTTTGAAGGAACTGTTTGTTTGCTAGTATCTTTTGATAACTGATTAGATACTACATGCAACAGTTGATTAGTATAATTATTTTGTTGGATTATCTTGTTAATGTCCTTTGTTTTAGGATCACTATCAAGATTGGTTCCTCCTCTTTTGAAAGGGGTAGCAGTAATAACCTCTTTTCGTACTGGTATATAAATTTCTTCTAATGGAGGGATAGTATATTCTACTACTCCTTTGTTTTTGGTATACCATTTGTTAACTAACATGGACAAAGATTCCTTTTGGTTTGGAATTTGTCCTGTTAATTCAAAACACCTGAATAATTCTATATTACTTTTAAATCTTTTTAAATCGCTAAACCATTTAGCTTTAAAATCTATCCTTCTTTCAAAGTTATAGGTATCCATATACCAATCTAACTTCTTTTTGTTTTTTAAACTTTTTAGCTCCTTTTCTAAGGCTAAATATTCTTGTTTAAAATCATTAGTCCCGTCACACCCCATCACACCCCACCCTTGGTAGGGCGTGATTGGCACCCGGCACTTTACGGAAACCGAGCGAACCAACTTATAACTTACATCCTTTGTGTCTCAAATGGAAACAATAGGGTTGAGAGGCTAAATACGAACATAATATCATGCATAAGTATATGTACATTGGACCCATGATGCCAACATTACTATCGTCACACTATGACTAAGCTGTACACATGAACTGTCCGCTGAGCCTCTATGAACATGACTGAAGCATACAAGTCGGGACAGGGCCCTCGACATACCCTGAACAAAATCATACATATATATATATACATATGTATATATATGTATATATATATACATACGTATGTATATATATATATATATACATATGTATATATATATATATATATATATACGTATGTATATATATATATATATATATATATATATATATATATATATATATATATATATATATATATATATATATATACCTATGTATATATATATGTATATATATATATATATATATTTTAAGTAATCGAGATTTTGTTCTACTTTTTCGAAAGTTTTCTTTTGCTTAGTCTGGATGCTTCTACCACCTCTAATATTCTATTAGTGTTTTTATTATTTTCTTGTATTTTTTCACTAAAATTTATGACTAAATCTACTAATGTGTTCAACTGTTTGTCTTCACTATGTAATATATGGTCTCCGTTACTGAAATTACACTTTATAATACTATGATCTTTTAACGCTCTATATTTCTTTTCTGGGTATATTCTTAAGTCTAAGTATTCTAGATTTTTTAATGTATCTATTTTTCTAGCTTTATTTATTATCCTAACGGAATCTTTATTTTACAAACTTTTTTCTTTCTATTCTAGTTGTATATCTTTCTATATCTTCTCTTATACCCTGTAATTCCCACGTTATAGCAGAGATTGTTTCTTCGTTAATCTGACTTTGTAAGAGTCTATTGTTTATTAGTGATGATAATGTTTCTGAATTTATTATTTATAAATATGCACTTAACGCCTTTTCTACTTGTCTATATTCTCGTCGTTTCGCTAGCTGATCTGTCCATTTCTTCTATAGATGATTATTTTTATTATTGTACAATTAGTGGAAACGCTTTTGATCAAGAACTAGGAAGGAAATTATTTAATAAACTACCAGGAGCTCTAGGAAGAGAGATAGAAGACAGATGGAATAAGAGAGACGGAGTAGTACAAAATCCTAATTTAAAATGGTCAATAGGACATAGAATACAACATATAATGGACATACTACAAGAAAAATGTACGCATATATACAGATACAAAAACAATTAAAACAAAATGAGATGAATTTTTGTAAAAGTGTGGTATACACTACTCAGAGTTACGATAAAGACAATTATAAAAAGAAAAGATATAAGAAATACAGAACTCAAGGTCTTGCTTGCCTTTCTGTTTCTCCTTCGTTTCTTGATCTAATTGGAAGAAGGTCCATTTTTGTGCTTTTCTAGTTATTTTGACTTTTTCTTTTTGAGGTGTTATTTCTACCTTTTTTAATTGGTCTATTAATTCTTCAACTTCTTTAGCGGGCTCTTTATTTTTCTCTTTTTTTCACTTAACAATAGAACGCGCTCACTTATTACTTCTAACTTTGGTACTATTATTTCGATTTTCTTTATTATTTCTAAGATTAATGAAATTATAGTAATATTTTGTTGTAGTGTTATTTGATCTGATTTAGCGTTAGGTATATAATCTTTATATACTTTCTTCATGCATTCGTACCTGCCAATATCCTGATTTACAATCAAATTTACTAAAGATCTTTTTACTTTGTATTCTGTTTATTAGCTCTGTTTTGTCTGGTAACTTATATCCCATCTGTTCTGGTGTTATCATTAAGTCTTTTGTAATTTATTATCATTCTAGCTTTTCCTCTTACTATCTCACTATGATTTCTTACATTCCCGAATCGTAGTCGTTTGGGTCTTGTGAATCTTGAAATGCACTATTCTGAAAATTTACCATATCTCCTTCTTCTGAACTATGAACTGGTGACATCCTTGGACTTGGAGATAATTCTGGACTAGGGTTCTTGATTATGTGCTTGTCTTGCTCTGCTTTTGTTTGGAAAAATCTTTCCAAAGTCTCTTTAACTACACTTTCTATGTTGTCATTTTTTTTCTTTTTTGCAAGTATGCTTTTCTGGTAGAAGTAGCTCCTTGCGTCGTTGTCTTTGGTAGTCTTCGTCTTGTCTGGAGAGATGAACATCCCTCATCTTCACTTTTTGGCAAAGTGACAGCCATCAACGGATTTGATGAGTCTTTACCGGCTACCGTTTGAACCAACTAGCTGTATCTTTATCCGATACAGGGGATCTATTTGCATTCATTGGGGAATGCACACCCATCTGATCCATTTTTGTCTGAGATGGACAACTCTGGGATTGTAATAATTCAAACTTAACTGCTTGTAGTCTTTGCTCTAACAATCTTGCTTGTTCCAAGAGTTTCATTTTTTCTTGGATGAGTGTCTCCTTTTGCTGGTTAAGTCTTCTGACGGTCTCAGTCATAGTAGAGCAGTGATCGCAAAAAATCACCTTGTTATGTCTTTTTGTATTTTGTACTGAGGGGTTCTATCTGGATTTTGTCTGAGAGCTGGAGAAATATAATAGTTTGGTCCCAATACTCCTCTAGCATAGTCTAATGCCTCAGTGAAATCATTAAAGCCTTTAAAAAGAGGTCTTCGTATTTCTTTGATAGAATCTAAAACTTCTATCCAAGTTTGAAAAATACCATTAGTTCTACCATGGATTACAACATAAAATTTAAATTTCTTTAATTTTCTGTACTAATCTAATATCTTCGGTATTAAAGTATTTTTGACCATTTGATCCAGTTTTTTAATACAATGGCCCTGCTATTTTTCCTAAGTCTTTTATAAAACTTCTAGCATAATTTACTATTCCTAACAATTTTTGTAATTCTTTAACATTATCTAATTTATCTGGCATTTCTAAGGCCTTTTAGCTATATGCGGTTGCAATTTTATTTTGCCATCTCCTAGTACTACTCCTAAAAAGTTTATATGGTTTTTACATAATTCCATCTTTTTCTTGCTAATTATTATTCCATTTTCTATAAATAATCTAAATACTGTCTGGAGGTGTCCTAAATGTTCTTTCATGTCTTTACTAAATACTAATATATCATCTACATATACTAGGACAAATCTTGCTTAAATAGTTTTAGACTATATATACTAAATAAACCAGAAATATTGGTAAGAACCGACTGTGAAGCTATAGTCAAATTCTACCAAAAAATAAATGATAAAAGTAGCGAATAGACGAAGATGGTTAAACTTTATGGATACTATTTCAATTTATAATTTAACATTCGAACATATAAAAGGAAAAGATAATAATTTAGCAGACCAATTAAGTAGATTAAAAATCACATCTAACTGATTTTCTATTTGAACAGCATGAGACCATCAAGTTCTCAGACAACAGACAAGGGGAAAGGCTTGTACTTTCATCCCTCCATGAAGATAAAAAAGTAGGAACTATAAAAATACTTGCAAGAATTATATATATATATGTATATATATATATATATATATATATATATATACGTATATATATATATATCTAGACTATATATATATATGTACTATGGAAGATCTGTCACATATATATATCTATATATATATACTATATACTGGGCCCTTAGCCGTATATATATATGATAAAAGTACGGTTAAACTTTATGGATACTATTTCAATTTATAATTTAACATTCGAACATATAAAAGGAAAAGATAATAATTTAAACGGTAATTAATTAAGTAGATATATATATATATATATATATATATATAGCCCCCAATTCAGAACGGTACCGAAGGCCTATATATATCTAGATAGGGTGTGATGGGCACCCGACCCTTACTTAGGGAAGAAATGGGAACCCTCTGACTATCATAATACTCGTAGTCATACTGGGCCCTTAGCCAGATCATAAATGCATAACTAAAATTTCTCGAAGAACAATATGTTTTTTTTTCTCTCGCGGAGCAAATAAAATCTGTAACATATAAGACTTATAATACAATGCGTAGTAATACACCGGCTTACATAGCCGCTTACATAACCGACATCTTATACACACGACTCTGTCTGCAAAGTCTCTAACATGACTCAAATATCATAACACAAACAAACTCTGACTCGGCAGCACTCCGGAGGAAGTGGAGCTCGCCAATCCCGCTGGAACATCTTCTGTGTCACACCCCAATCTTGATTAGGGTGTGATGGGCACGACCCCCGTAACCGAACCCGGGCTGACCCTTACTACGCACTTGAATTTTTTTTTTTTTGAACCTCAAGCCAGTGTATACAATAAGATTACTAAAACATTCTTTTATTGCTTTTTAAATCAAGTAAAACATGTAAGCGTACAAACTTGTACTATAATACAAACTGACTCCCAAAACCACGACTCTTCTCTAACTGTAATCGGAATCACTCATATAATGCATAAAATGGAGCTTGCCAACTTCGCCGAACATCCATTACATTAACTTCGATCCGTCTGGGTGTACCGCGCGGCAAACAATCGGTATGTTTATGCAAGACATGAATAATAATAATACGAACAAGAACGTAAGTATGAACAACAATACCATGGGATTATAGAATCGTGATGAGATAAGAGGATAGGTCATCTATAAGTGCCCTTGGGCGATCTTTAATACTTTCTTAGCTTTCCTTACTCATATATATACATATATACATAAAAAAAGAATATATTATATTGCGGCGTAGTGATCCATTTAACCATAATATGCACACCGCGTCCGGCATCCCGCGTCCGGGACGATATCATGTGCCATACTCCAACTGATCAGGTGGATACGCGTACATAACGCTCTGCCCTTATCCCTATTTTCCCCGTAAATATATGCATATTTCATGTATAAATATCGGCGTCTATAGCGCCCTGTCTCTTTCATCATATACATATATCGGCTATAGCGCTCGTTTCTTTTGTCCATGCACACACTTATATATATATATTTATCTATAATAGACTATCATATTCCATGTATATTTATCTCTATACATTAGTTATTATATATATATGTAGGTCGGTTCACACATCATCATAAAGCACCAACGTGTATTTAGAATCCTTAGAATAGTCATTACCTGTAATAGACTTGGGATATCCAGAACTAGTTTAACATTCTCATATTTTCATTCCTATAGCAAGGTATATCACCTACATATCTAACGTGGCACTTTCTCATTTTCGACTCCATCGTTATCCTTACAAGACCATATTCTTTACCTTAGTCAAGGAATCATCTTTGTTATACTTATCATAGACATATGTTCTTTATTGTCGTTGTCATGTCATCATCGATATATTTGCATTAGGATAGCGTTGTACCTATTGTTTGATATTCATATCTGAAGTTTCCTAGTGTTTCCGCTCCAAAACAAGCCAAAGAAAGTAATAAGGAAAATCCGGAACGATGGGCCTACCTCGGGGTCAAATGAGGCGGCGCACACAATCTACGTGTAAGACGTTTCATGACTTTGCTTATGAGAGTTTTAAGGTAATCGGGTCATTTATGCAAGTTCTAAAGGTCTAAGAAGTTTTCCAACATTTCGCACCATTTCTAGTTCAATCTTCTTGAATGAATAGTAGCGAATTTCAATCTTGGATTTCGAGAAAAGGAATGTGAGGCCATATCCGGCTTAGTACGTCTAGACATGCCATAGAAAGAAGGGTGAAGTCTTACATACCTTTTCCGCCTTGTACGCCGCTCCAAATTCGTGTGTATTTCACCAAAATCTACAAAATTGGTCACATATAACAAATAGTGATTAGAACTTTTAAAGATTAAATCTTGAAGTGACACTCGCCCACGAGACGGCATCTCCCCTATGCGCCATAATAATCAACAACAACAACCCGAGAATGGAACTCGGCCACAATATTAACAATAATGCCAACAACATTCAATTCATTTCGATTCAATTTACATAACGTTCCAACAACTTAATCTACATACTACTTCATCCAACACATTTTCAACAAAACAATAACGACTTAATTCTTTCTTTCAAACTCATAAACTATATCGACAATTCCAAACATTTATAACATTACCTCCATGAATTCAAGAAAGCATATTGAAATCACATAACGTCCCAAATCAGCCCACAACCATCTTATCTTCAATTTGCATCAAACATTCATTTTCATCATAAAATTCACAACAACAAGAAACAAAATATCAAACTAAACTCAATTTATTCCATCAACACTATGGCAGCCCCATTCGGCCATGCCACCATCACACTCACCTTCATGAGTTTCATATTTTCTACACATAACAACAACAAGCAATCACACTACATAACATTAATCCACTTCCTTCCATACAACATAACACACGGCCACAACTACAACATACATAACTCTATAAGTTTTATGTTTTTTCCACACTCCACAACATCATAAACCATTCATAACATATAAAAAAGAAGGTGAGTTCTTACCTTTTCCTTCACTTCTTCATTCGGCTAGAACTTGTCCTTTTGCAAAACGATTGGTTTTCTTCTTCCAACAACTCCTCCACGTCGAAGGACCTTCTAATTAGTGGGAAAACAAGAAGAAAATAATTTTTCCATGATCATTTGCCATGGACGAATTCAGCCAGCCATGGCCGAACTCCCTCTCTTTTTTTTTTTTTGTTGTTTCTTTCTTTCTTTCTTTCTTTCTTTCTTTCTTTCTTTCTTTCTTCTAATTAAAAGATGACCATATATATATATATAGCTTTGCACATGAGGGGCACATGCCCCCTCCCTTTCTCTAAATTTTCTTTTTTTTTCTTGATTTTTCTTTCCTTTTTTCTTGAACTTCCTCACTTGGTCAAAGAAGACCAAGTGTCTTCCTTGCACACTTTAGCCCCTCCAAGGATATAACCTTGTGAAATTACTATTTTACCCATCAACTTTTCTCAATATTACATTTTGTCCCTAACCTTCCGCATTATTTCCACACTACCAACGTCCATAAAATGATGCTCATAACTTACTAATGCGTTAAAATAATTTTTGAACATAGTCTTGTCCTTAACTTCTCGCCATTAACTCATATTCAAATGTGCAAAAATGCGAGGTGTAACATTACATAATATCTTTAGCTCTGTGTACACGCTACATGAAACGCGATCGATACCTCAATATGTACTGAGTATGTAAAGCATGGAATCGGGTTTAAGGTACGGAAAATGTGCATAATAGTCGAATACCATGTATAGGAATACAAATAGTGCATAAGGGGTACGACAAGTGGAACCCGGATCTATAAATAATCGGAATGCTCAAAATACTTAGTTTCCTTTTGAAAAACATTTACGGGGATATGTGTATAAAATAGAACATATCATAGTAGGCGACGTAAATATTAACCGATGTGGGATTCGCCCCTGTGGGATTCGCCTAAACCAATGTGGAATTCGCCTAAACCTCGTGGGAATTTTGCCTCGCCAGGGGCCCCACCACCGGCTCGGAAACAAACGCCGATCATATTTGAATATATATATATAACATATAACGTGTCTCGGCCCTCCAGTGAGGGACTCGGTAAACGGAATCATCAGATTATCATATCGTCATATCAGACAGAATCGTCATATTATCATATCATCAGATTAAACCATCATGTCATCAGATCATGAGATTATCATATCATATTGCCTATGCGGTCCGTAATAGGACACGCCACTCCCGCCTTGGGCCCCACAACTCATCATACATTTCATCTCCGTATCTCCGTTACACATCACAAATCAGAATCGATCATATTTCGAACTCATCATACTTCGTATCATATCATATATCGAATCATATCATATTTCGAGTCGCTCATCATACTTCGAATCTCATCATACTTATTGTGCGCACGATAATGTAGGCCCGGGACTCGGCGAAGGAAGTAACAAAAGTGTGCACGAGCGAAATCGTGGGATCTATATGCCATTCACAACATTTACCGCAGTTTATGAGAATAATCAAACAAATTATTATTTACGGGCCAATGGCATTAGTCAATTCAAAACTCTTTCGGATATTAATCGGAAACATATCAAATAAAACTCTATCAATCATAGTTACGTATCCAAACCATAGGCATACGAATTCTCATCTCGTACACTTAAACAGATTCCATAAAATAATCAAACAGACTTTCATTTAAAAACCAAGCCGAAGGTCATAGTTAAATCCAATTTCTTTCGAATGTTACTCGGGACTTGTCAAATAGAACTTCTAGCCGTCATAGTTACGGATCCACATCATATACATACGATTTCTCATTTCAGACTAAACAGATAAGTGAGTAATCATATTCGGAAGTCGGGTTGTTAACCATATTAAGTTATAGTAACAGGTTGTTAGAACTATACAACGGAACGTCTTGCGGGCCCACGGACAAGTACCAAACCGGCCCGAGCCCGCCTATGAATGTCGGGGATGTTATACATTAGGGAGCCTCCTATGAGCGTTTCGGAGCGATCCGAGCCCATATGTGAAAGTTACGGACGTTCATAGTTCCCGACTCTTTTACGAACATAATCTTTTATGCGCATTCATATTTGGTCATACAAAGGGCATAAGAATCATAATTTGACTACATTATGAATACGGATATCAAGAAGCAAATAAGAATTATGGGCATGCTCGGATCGTAGGAGTAGAGTTACCTCGGGGATTACATTGTAGCCTACATTAACTAAGACATGCCAAAGAAAGAGAGGTGAGCTTTACATACCTTGGCCACCCTCTATGCTACTCCAACTTGCGTCTCGACTTCACACGATCTACAATACTGTCATTAAGCATCATCCATTAGCCATAACACTTAAGAATCCAATTCCAATTAACACTTTGTCTACAAAAATTTGGCAGCATCTCCCCTATAAACCCAACAACCCCGAGAATTCAACTCGGCCAAATCACAACAACCAAACCAACAATCATAATAACAATATCGATAGGTAATTCAAGATGTCCAACCCAACATCCAATCTTATCCGAAACCTTCCAACTCAACTAGAACCATAACAACACACTTCTCTCTTTCAAATTCATAAACTATATCAACAATTCTATATGTTAGCAACATTATTTTCATCAAGACAAGAAGCCATATTAAAATCACATTGGCTCCCCAAAACAGCCCACACGATATTACAACTTCAACACAAGTCATTAAACTTTCATTCTCACCCTATAACTCTCAACAACAATAGCCAAGAACACTAAATAAATTTGATTCATTCTTTCTTCACAAAACAGCCACCATTTGGCCAACATACCAACACCCATGATTTCATGAATTCTATCCATTCCTTCACATTACAACATGCACAACCATTCATAATACAACAATCCAACATGCTAAATAAATTAATTCATCACTTCCATACCATACTATATATACACGGCCACACAACACAACCCCATAACTTCATAAACTTCATTCATTTTACATATCACAACATGTATAAACACCTACCAAACATGTAAAGAAGCTTAAAGCTCACCTTCTTCCATCCACCTTTGCCTTCTTCATTCTCGGTTAGAACATGTATTGTGAGGATGAATGTTTTTCTTGCTTCCACAATTACTCCATGTTAAAGAGGACCTCCCATTTAGTAGGAGGGCATGAAGAAATTTATTTTTCTTGATCACTCTCAAAGACCAAGTTTCGGCCAGCCCTTCTCCATGGCCGTTGCTCCCTTTTTTTTCTTCTACTTGTTTCTTGAAATTTCTTAAGTTTGTAAAATGATGAAAGGTTCCTTGTTGTCCTCACTTATATACATATATATAATATATGCACATGTCCGGCTCATGCTCCTTATTTTTCTCTTCTTTTTTTTTTCCTTTTTCTCCAATTTTCTAGAAATTTCCCAAGTCACAATAGATGACTTACTTGTCTTGCCTTGTCATCTTTGTCCATGTGCACCCTTAGCCCTTACAAAATATAAGATGAACACATGTGCATCTTCATGGCTTAAAATAATTGGCCAACCATGGGTGGGACCCACGGCCACTTGGCTTCTCCAAGAAGTCATGAACTAATAATAATTTCCAATTTCCAAGTTTTCCCTTAATATTCCATGACAATAATATTTATAAGCGACTCACGCATTCAAAAAAAACCGGAAAATGGCCTTGCCCTTAACTTCCCGCAACTTGCTCGAAATGTCCCAATGTACAAAAATGCGGGATATAACAAGATCCTTGTCTCGTCTATCTACACCTGCGGGCATGAACGCAGCGTCCACAAGAAGGGACGTTAGTACGAACAATGTACTGAGTATGTAAGGCAAGAATAGTAACATATTAAGGGATACCGAACATGGGAAATAATATAATGAACGTATGAGGTTAAGTAACATAAAAGAGATCAGCCTGTGCCTTTGAATGCCCTTTTAAGGCGAATGTCGTGCATGCTTAGCCTTTTTAAAAAAAAAAACTTTTCCATACATATGCGTATATAATATCTCTTCTGGCCGTTAAGGAACGGTAATATATATACATATATATATATAGCATCTTACATGGTGTTATCTTACCGACCATATAGGCTCGGTGCTATCTTACCCGAACTACTGGTGTTATCTTACCGACTCGGTGTTATCTTACCCGACCCTTTCGGGACTCAATGTTATCTTACTCGGCCCTTTTGGGACTCGATGTTATCCCCAACTAATCAGAGGGAGGCAACGCATACATACATACATACACACACACACACACACACACACACACACACACACATATATATATAAATGCATAAATGAAATCAACGTCATCATTAGCATTACCATTATCATCATATCAATCCTTGAAGGATCAACCATCGCAAGATGAAATCGACGATGTCACGGGAGTCTCGAGAATCATGAACTTAGGTAGCACTGGAAATAGAATGGTTATCATCGCTATATCTCACCTCGAAGGAACGAGTAACATGAGGTGAGACCAGCAACAATAAGTACGATTAAGGGGTTCATGGAATGGCTCAATAATCTCATAATGCCCTCAAATCATAGCTTCGAAGTTTTAAAAGAAGAGAATCATCATCATCATCACAATCATCATAGAACATATTCCATTTAACATCATAAGAGGCTTTAAGAGTCATGAACTTCGAGCTTTTGAAAACAAGGCTATTATGGAAACATTTATGGAATCATAACATAGGAATCATGCCTTTGAAAGAAAGGGACGAGCCTTAACATACCAGTTCAACCTCCTATTAGCTATGCTTATTCGTCCGAGCTCGCAAGTCTACATTTAAGAGGATTTACACTAACGTTAGCCTCTATATCGCACACTTATTCCAAGTTTCAAATCAAACTATTCTATATTCTGCTGAAAATCTATATTAGGAAAGCTTCTCTATATCCGGGGCAACCATATCAATATGGCTACACATTTATCCCTTTATAAATATATCTTTCGAGAGTTGGAAATCTCTTAGCATCGTTGCAAGGCCTAATCATTCTTTCTCTTACTTCACATTTCTTGTCGTGGTCACTATTCTTTTAGCCCCACTTATCGAAATTTGTTCTCTAACCCCACACATTCATATTTTGTTCCATACTACCACACTTTATCCCTTTCACGTACCTACCTTCGAATTTTTACCCAAATAGTCCCGTGCTTTGCCCGTCGTCTCTCTTGGAGCCCTCACTTACTCATGTTTCTTACTTCTTACTTTTTCGACATTTTGATCTCCTTACCTTCCATATACTCACTTTCTTTCCTTTCTTGATTTCATTGCATTAGAACTCTCCAAACCT
>NW_026715544.1:0-19592 GCF_029784015.1 Lycium ferocissimum | reverse complement strand
CTTTTCCCCTAACTTGGCATAATTCATTCATATTGTCCCGTTGCTCAAAATACGGGATATAAAAATATCATATATGCATAAATGTATAAACTGCCCCACCATATAGGTGCGGTGTGATAATCAGTAACATTAGCAATAGCATTAGCCTGCGTCCAGGCCTCCCGCGTCCGGGGTATCATCTCATGCCGCCCACTAGTGGTGTCTGGCCATGGTGTATAGCTGCCCGCCTTGGCGGTGACTACCCGGCCAACTAGGCGTGGTGTAATCTCATCATGTGCTCATCAGATCATGCTCATCATAGTATACTTATCATAATGTGCGTATCATAACATACTTATAGCTATACATGCATAGAGACTCATAGATAAATCATATTTTATCGGGGTGACGTAAGGTCGTGGACCCCCGATGTCATTATAAGCATTCGTAAATATTCTGCCTCACCTTGAAGGAACAAACATAAGGTGAGTGTATATAAATATTAACATCAATAGATTTCATATGACTTCATTAGCTTTACGGGGACATTATATCATAACTATAGTATCTCTTGACTTAAGCTTGCCATTATCATTATCGTATTCATCTCATATCTCTATCTCGCATGGCTATTCGTGAACAAGGGCTCATAGCTTTCTAGGGGATGGAACATTCATAAGAAAGAGGAAATTCATGCCATAGGACTCATGCCTTAGAAAGAAAGGACTAGCCTCACATACCTTTGTCGCTTAACTATTCTATCGCTTGCTCGTTCTCCTTTAATGCACTTGTTTATACCTTCACGAGAATTCGTATTGATATTATCTATATCGTCGTGAAAACATACTTACAAAGCTGTAGAAATTGGGAAGTACTTTGTTTATACTACTTTAGGCCATATTCCATATCCACTCCCAACATTCATGACAATCATCACTATATCACTAACAACAATCGTCATTCATTTACATAATTCGCATTTCACAATTCCATCCCAATTCTCCATAATTTATGACTAAAAGTTCACTTTCGCATTCTTTCATATCAAATGCTTATTTCATGTTCTAAAAGTCATTTATAACATATTTATATCATCAACATAACCATTTCCATGATTCAACCCAACTACTATTCAATAATGACACTATCCTCACATTTGCCACCCATTTTCTATACTCTTTCACAATCCATGTGTTTCAACTTATTAATACCTCAAATAACATGAATAGGTCATGAAACTTACCTTAGATAATGGAGGAATAAGCTTTGGATGACAATTCACCTTTTCCACCAAAACCCTATTTCATCTCTCTTGGGTTTTCTTGATTTGGATGACTTTGATGAAGTTTCTTTCACTTGATTCTACTCAATTCTTGTTGTGGATCCTTGATTTCTATTGTTTTCTCATGGATGAAATGTTTGGAACTCTCTAGAGGTTTCTTGGAGTGTAAAGGTGAAGTGTGAAATGAAAATGAAATGAAAAGGGTCCCTTATATAAAAATCCATTTCAGTCCCGATTGGAATATACGGACCAACATACGGTCCGTATAATTTCTGGGCTGGATCTACGGCTGGACATACGGTCCGTAGATTTTATACGCGCCACGTGGCCGCATGTTTGCCCGGGGCCTGAGAGTTGTTTCATCGACTCGTTTGATCTCCGATCCTTATGAACCTTCTTAACACTTGTTCCTTACTTCAATACCATTCTAAAGATGTTGAGTAAACTCTTCCTCAAAGGGTCATTAAGACATCATTAAATTAATACTCGTAATTCTTATTCGTTACGCTCGACTTGCGACTCACTTCCCTTAACAACTTTCTTTCCTTAACTCGAATGTCTTTGAAAATCTTAATTAGGATCATCAAATACTATTTCTTACTTGTCCAACCCTCGTATACATCATACCCCTCGCTCGTCTATTCACTGTATGCTAACGGGAAATTTTCGAGGTGTAACACAAATTGTACAAGAATAGTATGCAACCTACGAATATTTGTATGTTAAGCGTAAGACCAAGTGAGTGAGTACTTGATAAGAGGAGTAAGGATTCAATAATGACAATGCAGTTATGATGTTTTGGGTATGTTACAGAGAGATGCAAAGATGGTTTAAGCCAAATTACCGAGATAGAATTAATACTAAGGGCAAATTGGACATGGCCATGGTTGGACCGAAGTCCGATACCGATTGTAAGATAACAGGGGAGAAGGAAAGGTAAAGTATAAAGATTAGTGAAACGACGCTAAGGTATTTTCAAATAATTTGAGTATCTTCATATTCTCGTAAAGATTGCAACATAATGAGTAACAGGAAAGTTAAGAGCAAAATCTGAGTAAAAGGGGCAATAGGAGAGTTGAATTAAAGATGAAGAATTAACATGAGATAATATGCCTAAAGTGTTACAAGTTGGATTAAGGGAAATTGTGAAATGGTTTAAGCAAGACGATCAGAACTAGCTGGTTACTAAAAGATGGTGAACTTATATGTCAAACTCTTTCAGAGTATACCAGTTAATGATAGACAGAGCACAGAGCAGCTATGTAAAGTCGTTATATGAGGGAACTCCAGCGCTACTCGATAGCAAATTTTAAGGATTGAGATCAAGAGCTTAAAAAAGGTAGAGTGACAGTTAAAGTCTTCTAAAGAAGTTGAAAAGTATACGAGGTGAAGCATTCTGCATAATGGGACTTCATTACCGGTCACTCCGCAAATTCTCACTAAGTACGACTATATGGGTTATTATGGATAGGCTGACAATACCAGCCCACGTTCCTCCAGCCAGGACTATTTATTTAGCTAAGGACTATGCGAGGTTATACATCAAGGAGATAGTGAGACTTCATAAGGTTTCCACATCTATTATATCGGACAGAGGAGCTCAGTGCTAACTTCTAGAGACCATTCCAGAAGGGGTTGGGGACACAAGTGAGTCTTAGCACAGTATTTCACCATTAGACTGATGGACTGGCCGAGCGTACTATTCAGATGCTAGGAGATATGTTGCGGGCCTGTGTTGTTGACTTCAGAGGTAGCTGGGATGATCATCTGCCACTTATTGAGTTTGCCTATAATAATAGCTACCATTCTAGCATCCAGATGGCACCGTATGAGGCTCTGTATGGCAGAAAGTGCAGATCACCTATTGGCTGGTTTGATGTTGGGAAGACCAAGCTAATCGGCCTTGGATATGATTCAGCAAGCCATTGATAAGGTAAAACTTATTCGGGAAAGGTCATTAGCACTCGAGTCAACAGAAGTCATACGCAGATAATCGACGTCGACATTTAGTTCCAGATTGGCGATTGGGTATTTCGAAGGTGTCACCCATGAAGGGTGTAATGAGATTCAGCAAGAAGGGGAAGCTCAGCCCGAGGTATATTGGGCCTTATCAGATTGTTGGTAAGGTAGGCAAGGTTGCCTACGAATTAGACCTACCATCTAATTTGGAAGCAGTACACCCAGTATTTCATGTGTCTATGCTTCGCAAATGTATTGGTGATCCTTCCAGGATATTCCCCGTGGATGATTCCAGGTGACAGAGGAGTTATCGTACGAGGAGAACCCTGTAGCTATACTGGATCAGCAAGTGAGAAGGCTGCGTACTAAAGACGTGGCTTCCGTTAAAGTATTGTGGCGGAACAATAACAGGGAGCAGATGACTTGGGAAGCTGAAGAGGAGATGAAGAATAAATATCGTCACTTGTTCCCTATGCCTACAGGTAATCTAAACTCCTCATTGATTATATTGATTGGTAAATAAAGCTATATGTTATAACCATAAAAGAGACTCCCTCGAAGCCCCTACAAGACCTTGTGAGACTAGTATAACATTCGAGGACGAATGTTCTAAAGGGGGGAAGGATGTTATATCCCGTATTTTTGTACATTGGGATATTTTAAGCTAATCGCGATAAGTTAAGGACAAGACTATTTTGGGATACGAGGCAGAGACTTTTAAACCTCCGTTTTTGTTTTAATGCACAAGTGCTTATAAATTTTATTTGGTATAGAAATATTATTGGAGGTTAGGGATTGATTAATTATGATTAGATTACTAAGTAGAAATTAGTGATTAATTAAATTAATTAAGATTAATTACTAAGTGGGCCCCACCTGATATTTTAAAAAAAAAAAAGAAAATAAAATAAAAATCCAAGAAGTGGATTGGATCTGCGGAGGGGGACATGTGTGTCCTCTTAGGAGTAAGCATATAAATAGAAAGTTGATGAAGACATTTCATTTCTTTCATTTCATTTCCAAAAAGAAATTGAAAGAAAAAAAAGGGGAGTAGCCATGGCTGCTACTGTTCACGGCCAGCCATGGCTGTTTAAAAAATTTTTTTGCTTTGATTTAATTCCAAGGTGATTTACAAGTTCAAGGAGGTGATAGCAACATCGGATATTGAATCGAGGAAGGAGAAATTGCGAAATTGGAGCAATTAAAGAGAAATTCCTCCGAGAAAATTGTGGTAAGATTTTCTATTTTATGGTGTAGTTGTGTTAATAAAGTTGTAATGAAATTATTAAAATTGAATTGGACGAAATCGGAAGTAAGAAAATGCATGAAATTGTTAGTATGTGAAATCGTGGGTTGGAAATGGATTTGGAATTGTTATAGGGCTGAGTTGTGAGATTTTTATGTATATATATTGTTGGTATTTCGTATGACGGGAGGATAATTAGAAAGTCGGGTTAGGCGAATATAGGGAAATGTTGCCCGATTTTCGTTAGGTCCTTGAATAATGAAAACCCTAAACGAGACATATAAGTTAAAGAATAAGTTCTATAAGCGACGGCTCACTTGATTTATTAACTCAAAAATATAGTTACTAACGATAACGTTACTCTTATATTAAATAGGCTAAAAAAGCAAGGAGGCGAACGGATTTACGGATAGTCGCTAACAGGTATGTAAAGCCTATCCTTTCTTTCTTTTGGCATGTCCTAGATGTAAATAAGATACCATATGAGCTTTGGGGTAATTCTATTCATAAGTTTCGAGCATGATTTATGATTCTTATTCACTTCTTGATATTAGAATTCTTAAAGTGGTCGAGTTACCTATTTTCGAGTCTTCTATATGATTGGATAGTAAATGACATATAAAGGTTCCTATTCCTAAAAGATTCTGTAATAAGTAATGTCCTTAACTTTCATAAGCTATCTCGTATTGATTTGATACATATCTATGGTTCCTGAGACTTTCCTTAATATGACTACCGTTTGATACTTGAGTGTTAGTTAATCTACTTGTCGATTGAGTCTCAGATGGTGACCTAGTTGTATAATGTTACTCACTACTCTGCTCGTGCATATGGTTGTTACATCTTTCACCGAGTCCCGGGCCGGGTATGTTATCACGCATATTTTACTACATTATCCACCGAGTCCCTCACTAGAGGGCCGGGTACGCTATATGATGATATGATGATATAATGATATGATGATACGATGATATGATATGGCACCGAGTCCCATAATGGGCCGGGTACGGTATATGATAATGATATGCACGACTTGTTTTATAAGGCACAGGTACAATGACTTCTTGACTATTAGACTTGTCTCCTAAAATCTCTACTTCAGTTATGATTTTCCTTAATGTATTTCATGCTTTATATACTCAGTACATATCTTGTACTGACCCTCTTTCTTCGGGGGGCTGCGTTTCATGCCCGCAGGTACAGATGCTCGCTTTGGTGACCCTTCAGCTTAGGATTTCTACTCAGCTGTCTTGGAGTGCTCCGTTGTTCCGGAGTCTAGACTTTTGGCACAGATCTCCTGATATATGTATATGTTTATTCAGGGGTACGGCGGGGCCCTGTCCCGTCATATGTTACTGTTGTTACTCTTAGAGGTCTGTAGACATATGTGTGGGTTGTATATAGCAGATGTTTAGCTGTATTAGCATGTCTTATATTCTGGGACGTTCCCATTCGTAGTGGCAGCCTTGTCGGCTTGCGTATATATATATATATATATATATATATATATGTTTTGGGATGTTAACTGTAGTGGCAGCCTTGTCGGCTTGCGTGTATATAGTTGGACGTTCCCATACGCTATGATAGCCTTGTCGGCTTATGTACGATGTTATTTGTTGATAGTTGTGACTCCAGAGACAAAGGCCTTGGTATATATATATATATATATATATATATATATATATATATATATATGACAGTTCTGAGACAACACATTGTTTCTATGAATCTCCATATTATGTTCAGTTTCGAGTTGATTATAGCTAACAGGTGTATACGAGTGTCCAGCACGGGCACTAGTCACGGCCTACGGGGTTAGATCGTGAGAAGATATTCCCAAGACAGCTTTCAGGACAAGATATGGCCATTATGAATTCTGAGTAATGTTGTTTAGGCTAACTAATGCTCCGGCGGTATTTATGAATTTAATGAATAATGTATTCAAAGTCCTCTTAGATCTGTTAAGTGATAGTATTCATTGATGATATTTTAGTGTATTCTCGCATGCAATCGAATACGCATCATCTACGTATTGTTCTTGGAATTCTCCGTACTCGGGAGTTGTATGTAAAATTTTCAAAGTGCGAGTTCTGGCTAAATTCGGTGACATTCTTGGGCCATGTGATTTCAGATGATGGCATTAGAGTTGATACTCAGAAGATAAAGGCGGTGAAGACTTGGCCAAAGCCTACGACGCCTACAGAAGTTCGTAGTTTTCTGGGATTGGCAGGATATTATAGAAGGTTCGTAGAAGGCTTCTCATCTATTTCAGCCCCATTGACGAAGTTGACCCAGAAGTCCGCAAAATTTCAGTGGAGTGACGCTTGTGAGCATAGCTTCCAAGAGTTGAAGGACAGCAACCTCGGCCGCTTTAACGCTGGAAAGGGATGGCTATGTTGTGTATTGTGATGCTTCCGGTGTTGGGTTAGGATGCGTATTAATGCAACGCAAAAAAGTCATTGCCTATGCTTCGAGACAGCTACGAAAACATGAAAAGAACTACCCAACTCATGATCTCGAATTGGCTGCAGTTATTCATGCCTTGAAAATGTGGAGACATTATTTGTATGGCGATGGCATGTCGATATCTATACATCATAAGAGTCTCCAATATATTTTTCAAACGAAAAGAGTTAAATTGCCAAGCGGGCGGTGGCTAGAATTACTGAAGGATTATGATGTGAATATTTTATACCACCCCGGAAAGGCAAATGTAGTAGCAGATGCGCTTAGTCGCCGATCAATGGGTAGCCTATGTGAAGTACCCTCGGAGAAGAAAGAAATGATTTGTGAGCTCCATCAACTAGCAAACCTTGGAGTGCGTATAATTGATTCCGGTGATGCAGGAGTTAGTATGAGCAATCCCACAGTTTCATCCTTGGACATAGAGATAAAAGAGCGCCAATACGAGGATCCCAAATTGAAGCATTATAAAGGTGTGAAGTTCCCAAAAGAAAAGTCACCATTTGAAGTTTTGAGATGGGGTTCTCGACATCGAGGCGGTTTATGTGTTCCAAACGTTGCAGAATTACGCCGCCGAATTCTAGAAGAAGCTCATTACTCCCGGTATTCTATTCATCCAGGAACGAAAAAGATGTATCATGATCTTAAATTGATGTATTGGTGGGATGGCATGAAAAGAGATATAGCAGAATTTGTAGCCCAATGTCCAAATTGCCAGCAAGTAAAGGTAGAACATCAAATGCCAGGGGGATTATTGCAAGCAATAGAAATTCCTACGTGGAAATGGGAAGTGATTAATATGGATTTTATTGTAGGATTGCCCCACTCTCGAGGCAAGTATGATTCTATATGGGTGATTGTGGATAGATTGACAAAAGCAGCTCATTTTCTCCCAGTCAGAACCACTTACTCAGCAGAAGACTATGCGAGGTTGTATATCAAGGAGATTGTGAGACTTCATGGGATTCCGATATCTATTATCACAGACAGAGGAGCACAGTTTACAGCTAAGTTCTGGAAATCCTTCCAAGAAGGTCTAGGCACTCAAGTAAGGCTCAGTACGGCATTTCATCCGCAAACTGACGGACAAGCCGAGCGTACTATATAGACCTTGGAGGATATGCCAAGAGCTTGTGTTTTAGATTTTGGTGGTAGTTGGGATGACCACTTACCCCTAATCGAATTTGCCTATAATAATAGCTATCATTCCAGTATCCAGATGGCTCCGTATGAAGCTTTATATGGAAGGAAATGTAGATCTCCAATTGGATGGTTTGATGTCGGAGAAGTGCAATTAATAGGCCCCGAGCTGATTCAACAAGCGGTAGAAAAAGTCAAGATGATCCGAGACCGATTATTGACAGCCCAAAGTCACCAAAAATCTTATGCGGACAACCGCCGACGAGATTTAGAATTTCAAGTCGATGATTGGGTGTTCTTAAAAGTATCGCCAATGAAAGGGGTAATGAGATTTGGTAAGAAAGGGAAGTTGAGCCCTCAATATATTGGACCTTACAAAAGCATCCGTAAAGTGGGTCAAGTAGCTTATGAATTAGACTTGCCTTCAGATCTTGAATTAGTTCATCCAGTATTCCATGTCTCAATGCTCCGCAAATGTGTTGGGGATCCTGTAAAGTTTGTGCCAATAGATGATGTTCAGATTACAGAAAAGCTAGCCTATGAAGAAGTGCCTATTGCCATATTAGACAGGCAAGTACGAAGGCTTCAGAACAAGGAAATAGCTTCAGTTAAAGTCTTATGGTGAAATAACAATCGGGAAGAGATGACTTGGGAAGCGGAAGAGAAGATTAAATCCACGTATCCGCATTTATTTTAGCCCCCAGAAGAGATCTATGATGAGACGTCGAAATGATAAGGTATGTATACTTTTCTTTTGTGCATATGGGTCGTGTATGGCCGCCATATTGCTATTGTGTTGTGGCCCTGTGAGGCAATGATATTATGGGTTGTTGTGACAGGATGGTAGTGCCACATTATAGGGGAAACTCTGGCGAAAT
The DNA here is from genome assembly GCF_029784015.1 of Lycium ferocissimum. Lineage (NCBI taxonomy): Eukaryota > Viridiplantae > Streptophyta > Magnoliopsida > Solanales > Solanaceae > Lycium > Lycium ferocissimum. The sequence goes on along the minus strand of NW_026715544.1, from coordinate 10,645 downwards.
TTTTCTAGAATTCCTAACGACTTAACATTCGAGGACGAATGTTCCAAAAGGGGGGAAGAATGTTACACCTTGGAAAATTCCCCGTTAGCGTACAGTGAAGACGAACGAGGGGTATGATGTATACGAGGTTTGGACAAGTGAGAAATAGTATTTAATGGTCCTAATTAAGATTTCCAAAGACATTCGAGTAAAGGGAGAAAAGTTGTTAAGGAAAGCGAGTTATAAGTTGAGCGTATTGGATAGGCACTTCGAGTATTGAGTTAACAATGTGCTAATTGTCACACCCTAATATCCCTAGGGTGTGATGGGCACCCGACCCCATATCCGGAGCCGAGCGAACCCACAGATTCTTATTACACACATACTTTCTTCGGACTCAGAAAATCAAATAAAAGTAAAACACATATTAAGCTTCCGAAAGTCTTTCTTTTATCATTCTCAAATTTAATAAAATCTGTAATCATATAAAATGTATTACATAATACAGAATAATATATCGGCTGATGGAGCCGCTTACGAACTGACAACCAATACCCACGACACTGTCTGCAAAGTCTCTAACCCGAACAAACATCACAAAGATAATACTCTGACTCGGCAGCACCCCGGGAACAAGTGGAGTCTGCCAATTCCACTGGAACATCTTCTATAAAACTGCACATCATCTGGGTGTACCTGCGCGGCATGAAACGCAGCCCCCGAAGAAGAGGGGTCAGTACGGAATATGTACTGAGTATGTAAAGCATGGAATACCGATAACTGAACCATAATCGAAACAGACAGTACAAACAGTAAGTGCACTATCCAGAGTACCAACGCCTATTTTTTTTTCGGTCGCAGATCATACATACCTATGTCACGTGTCAGAAGGAGTACAGAAAGTGAGCAAATCGTCCAGCATACTAAAATACTTAGTTCCAACGCAGGCCATATGTCAGAGAAGTGCAGAAGGTACAGAATGCCAAAATACTTACTTTCCAGCACAAATTATACATATCAGAATCGTATATCGTAAATATACATATAACAGATCCCGGCCCTTCCGTGAGGGACGCAGTGAACAGAATCATATAACCGATTTATTTATAATGTGATAGTGCCGAGGAACGTACGGCCCGATCCATAAATATAATATCGTATGAACGTGTGCCGATCCACATATAGTATAATGCTAACATCATATATCAGAGGAAGTACAAAAAGTGAATAGTTTACCAAAAATATCAGAATACTTACTTTTAATCATAAATGATGCAAATCAGAGTCATGCATAGGGCACAGGAACGTGGTCGCCACTCCTGCCTTTGGCGCCACAACACATCATACTCCAGAAGATTTCATATCTCCGAACATCTCCGTCACATATCATAACATATACACGGTACCCCGGGAACCGGACATATACCACGAGAACCCGGGAACCGGTCACATCATAATCCATATACACGGTGAATCGGGGGACGACATATACCACGGTACCCCAGAACCGTACACGGTAACCAGAGATGGACATATACTACAGTACTCCGGAACCGAACACATCATACTCCATATACACGGTAACCGGGGACGGACATATACTACAGTACTCCGGAACCGAACACATCATACTCCATATACACGGTAACCGGGGACGGACATATACCACAGTACCCCGGAACCAGACACATCATACTCCGGAATTATATATATGGAACCCGACCCTCAAGTAAGGGCCCGGCGAACCATACGCACGATACATACCGGCCCGGGACTCGGCGAAGGAAATCATGACACATGCACGAGCAGAGTAGTGAGAAACTATAAGCATACAAATCAAGACTCAATGGAATAATCGAACGTATTATCAGAATATTCGTAGCAGATTACTCAAACAGAATACTTATACCAGAAGGCTTATATCAGAATACTTAAGTCAAAATACTTATATCAAATACTTACATCAGAATACTTATAACAGATTACATATGTCAGCATACTTATATCAAAATACTTATATCGGACTACTCGTAGCGAGGTACTTATATCAGATGACTCAAGTCGAAATATTCATATCTGAGCACTTATATCAGAATACTTATATCAAAATATTCATACCAAAATACTTATATCCAAGTGCTTATATCAGAGTACTCAAACCAGAACGTTCATATCAGGATACTTATATCAGAATTGGGAGTACTCATATCGAATTACTTGTATCGGAGTATTTATATCAGAATAGCCAAATCAGAACACTCATATCAGAATACAAGATACGTATATCAGAATACGTATACCAGAATACTTGTGTTAGAATACTTATATCGAAGTACTTATACCAGTACTCAATCGTATAACAACTCAGTCATATCGGACAGACTTAGGTTAGAAGTGAATCAGAATCATAGTGTAAGCCTTTCGGACGTCACGATAGTTTATATCAAAATAAGCTTCTAAAATCGTTTTTATGTTTCAAATACATTATGGACTTACGAAATAATTCAAACAACTGTCGTATGATAGTTAGAAGAGTAGCCAAGAGCTTCCTTTGGATTCTTCTCCAAAATAAGTCATACGGAAGGACAAGGAAAAATCCGAGAACAGTGGGCCCACCTCGGGTCGAACGAGGTGGCGTGCAAAATTTTACGTACGTTACATTTCATGACGTCACCTGTGAGAGTTTTAAGGTAGTCGGGTACTATTTGTGCAAGTTCTAGATGTTTAGGCAATTCTTCCAACTATTCACAAAATATTTAATTCAATTCTACTAAAATGAAAAAGGGTCAAATTCAAACTCGGATTTCTAGGAATAGAATTGCCCCGTAGGCTCGTATCCAAACCTATTATGTCTAAGACATGCCAAAAGAAGGAAAGGTGAAGCCTTACATACCTTTTCCGCTTCTTAAGCTTCTCCAAATTCAAGTTCCAAATTCTTCAAAATCTACAATTGGTCACAAATACCAAACATTGATTATAAGCCTTTAGGAATTTAATCTTAAATCAACACTTGTCTTAATTTCTCAAGTAAATCCTCTTATATTTTGCCAAAATTTCAAAAAAGATCTCCCCTGTAAATATACCATCCCCGAGATTTCAACTCGGCCAAAAATACAATCAACAAACCCGAGAATGCAACTCGGCCAAATTATCAATAACAATACAAACAATCATATCTTCCAACTTCTACAATTTATTCAAAATATATTCCAACATTAGTAGCTCCTTTTACATAATCCAACAATATTTCATTTATATTCAATTCACAATTGTTCACACATTCAAATACTAATCCGAAACCATTCAACAATATTCAAGAGCACTTCAACAACCCGCACTATATCCCAAACAACCCACCCAACACATGCACTACCCAAATTCTTTCAAGTCCAACAAGAATAATTATAACACATTTTCTTTCTTCCAAATTCATAAACCCACCAACATTCTACATATTAGCAACATTATCCCTACAATTATAAGAAACCATACTAATGTCATATTAACTTCTTCCATAATCCGCAAATGATTACAAACTTTATTTCAAACCATTAAATCTCCATTTAACAACATAAAATCCACAACACAACAACAATCAAAATGCTACATAAAATCACTTCTATACCACACCACTTCCATTCGGCCAACACCCCTATACTTACATATTTCATAAATTTCATTCATTCCCCACTCTACAACATATACAAGACATCCATAATATATGAAAAGAAGAAAAATTCTTACCTTTTTCCTCAATTTTCCACTTGACACCAAAAGAGGTTTGCTTGCTTCAATAATTATACCGCGTTGAAGAGGGTCTTTAAATTAGTAGGAATACTAGAGGAATCAATTTTTTTGAATCAAAGATTGAAGGCTAAATTTTTTCTTCTTCTCTTTCTCAATTCTTTTTTTTTTCCACAAGAAGATGATGACCCCTTTGTGGCTGAATTTTTCTGGAAATTTTTGGAACCCTTTTGCTGAAAAAATGAAGTTTTTTTGTCCCTTTAAAGAAAAGGCCAAAGTCGGTACTGTAGCTACGCATCTGTAGCGCATCGTAGCGTAGCATGCGTAGCGGTGCACTTGAAATGCTGTTTTTGCGTCGACAGTTCAGTTTGTAACGTCTATAATTCTCTACTCCGATGTCCTATCAATGAACGGTTTATTGCGTCATAAACTAGACTCGATGAACTTCATTTATGCTTTTAAAACACCTTAAAACTCCACATATACTATGAGATATGCGCCTCCAAAGTTGACTAAAATTTCGCCCAGCATTTTTTTAAATTTTCGTCGAACTTATTTTCTTCAATTTGCTCGATCTCGGAATATTCCGAAGCTCCCCATTGCCACGATAAGGTACATGTCATACTCATGCTCTGAAAACGCGAGGTATAACACTAATGGTGTATGAATGATGCCCTAAGAAAGAGTTGTAACATCCCTTAGATTGGTATTGAAGTGATAAACAAGTGTTAAGAAGGTTCCATAAGGATCGGAGATCAAACGAGTCGACGAAACAATTCCCGGAAAACTGGGCAAACCTACGGCCAGACATACTGGCCGTATAAAATGTATGGACCGCATGTCCAACCGTAGATTCAACCCAGTAGAGCATACTTCACTGGACCAGATCTACGGCCAGACATATGGCCCGTGAAAAACATACGGACCGTATGTTGGTCCGTAAAATCTGGTCGGGCCTGAACTTGAATTATATAAGGGACCTCTTTCTCATTTCATTTTATTTCATCTTCCACCTCCACACTTCAAGAAATATCTAGAACCTTTCCATACACTTCATCCATGAGAAATCAATAGAAATCAAAGATCAACAACAAGAACTAGAGTGAATCAAGTGAAGGAAACCTCTCTAAAGCCATCCAAACCAAGAAATCTCAAGAAGGAGGAGAAATAGGGTTTGGTGGAAAGAGGTGTATTACCAACCAAGGCTTGCTTCTTCATCATTTAAGGTAAGTTTCATGACCTTTCTATGTTATTTGAAGTATTAGTAAGTTGAAACACATGGGTGGTAGAAGAGTGTAGAAAATGGGTCTTAAATGGGTGAAAAATGTCATTGTGGAATAGTAGTTGGAATGAATCATGAAAACGGTTGTGTTGATGTTACAAATGCGTTATGAATGACATTTAGGACATGAAATGAGCATTATATGCGAAAGTACGTGATAATAGACTTTGGTCATGATTTTGGATAATTGGAGTGGAATCGTGAAATGTGAATAACGTAAATGAATGACGATTGTTGCTAGCGATATTGTGATTGTTGTTATGAATGTTGGGAGTTGATATGGAATATGGCAGAAAGTAGTATAAACAAAGGAAACGCTGCCCAATTTTCTTTAGCCTTAAGAAGCATGTTCTTGTAATTACGTAGCTAATGATAATACGAACTCTCTTGAAGGTAAAGACGCAAGCATTAAAGGAGAACGATCAAGCGATAGAATAGTTAAGCGACAAAGGTATGTGAGGCTAGTCCTTTATTTCTAAGGCATGAGTCCTATGGCATGAATTTCTTCTTTTCTTATGAATGTCTCATCCTCAAGAAGACTATGAGTCCTTGTTCATGAATAGCCATACGAGATAAGAGATATGCTACGATTATGACAATGATAATGATAAGCTTATGTCTAGAGATGCTATAGCCTATGATATGATGTTCCAGTTAAGCTAATGAAGCTATCCATAGCCCATTGATGTTGATCATTGTATACACTCACCTTATGTTTGTTCCTTCAAGGTGAGGCAGAACACTTACGAATGTCCTATAATGAAGTTGGGGGTCCAGGACCTTACGTCACCCCGATAGAGTATGATTGTCTATGAGTCTCTATGCATGTACTACGATGAGTTATGATAAGCATGTTATGATAAGCATATTATGATGAGCACATGATGATATTACCTCGCGCCTAGTTGGTCGGGGTTCGAGGCCCGCCAAGGCGGGCGGATCTATACACCATGGCCGATGGCATGGCGTACACCACCACTAGTGGGCGGCACGAGATGATACCCGGACGCGAGGCCCGGACGCAGCTAATGCTATTGCTAATGTTATTGATTATCACACCGCACCTATATGGTCGGCCAGCTTATACATTTATGCATATATGATATAATGATGAGTATGAAAGTAAGCCAGCATGCATTACTTCCTTTATGATTCAGTCAGTTACAGATTGCTCCTCATTGATGCCTCTTTATTTCATTGATATCTAATTATTGTTTATGCCTTTCGATACTCGCACAATAGTCGTACCGACATCCTTTTTCTTCGGACGCTGTGTTCATGCCCACAGGGAGGTGATCCAGACTTATTGGAGCTAGCGAGTGATTTGAGAGCACTCCATTTTCCGGAGGTGCCCTTGATTATTCTTTTGGTACATATATGTATATATTCATGATTGCGCACGACGGGGTCCTGTCCCATCCATATGTCTAGTACTCCAGTAGAGGCTCGAGATGTTCAGCGTGGGTAGTATGGTTCCATAGTTTGTATGTATATGCATGTATATATCATTTTGATAGCCAAAGGGCTTGCGCTTATAAAAGTAATTATGTTTCAAATGTTCACAGATTTCTATGATTATGAGTATACGTTATGATTGGGAGTAGATAAGTAGTAATATGGGTGGTGTTCGGTGGTTAGCCCTGGATACCCGTCATGGCCCGTAGCTCGGGTCGTGACAATAATCAAATAAGTCATGCCATAAAACAATGGAGTAAATGCGGAAGTCCTAACTATTACAAATCCCAAAATTCGAAAGTCACCGTACAAGGACTCTAATCTAAAACATGTCTAGGAAATGAAATCTGTCTAACAAATAACCACAATGTCTGGAGTAGAAATAGACATCATAAAGAAGATCTTCGGGCAGCCTGGCATGGATAGAAGCTCACCCTAAATCTATCAGCAACGGCCTCAACGCTAGATATGAGGTCCGGTAGCAGTCTTTGGATCACAATCTGCACTCAAAAAATGCAGCAAGGTAGCATCAGTACAAACACTATGTACCGGTAAGCATCATAGGCCGACTAAGATTATTATCATTCATATATCATAAAATCAATAAAATAGACAAGTCAGCCAACAACACGAAATCAGAATCTAATAATAAGTCAACCAAGGATAATCATGAATCAAGTCACCCAAAGATATCAATAATCAAATTAACAGAAACAACAAACGGGAACAAGTCTACCAACAATAACCATAATCTCGTTGTCCACACATGCTAATTGATGTCATTGCTCAGTAGTCATAACCTGCACGGGACCCATGGTGTCCATGTACCACTAGTTTCAGACCCGAGCCATAAATCCTCCACTCCGGAAAGAACCTCGGATGCGGTCCACATCATGTACTACTCATTTTCGGAATGAACCTCGGACCACGAGCCCATAATCTAGGTCACAATCCTCATTTCGGTAAAATATGCCTTTTCATATATCGATACATAATACTATTTCCTGCCCTCTTATTATCAATGCTCAAATCATCATTTTGTATCACAATTTCACCGAGAAGATCATATTAACTTCTCATCACAACACATCAAACTATAGGTTCAACACAATGAATACTGGCACAAAGCCCACACAGTCACTCATCAATTGCAAATGGGAGATCAACCACACACACATAATTTTTGAAGACTAGATATGCTTTCTCCTATTGAATTCAAAAAACATACAATCAACTAATCAAAGTCTAACTCAAGTAGACCATAACCTAACTCAACGTAGAGCTGGAACAATGTGAATCACTCCGCTAAAGCTTTTCCCTTCCTTAAAGCCTCAGAATGCTCAAAGTCTAGAAACTAGAATGATCAATGAGACACACTTACTCTAGTCACATAATCAATTCAAGAATACCCTTCTCTTTAATCCCATTCCAATGGGTGAATGACTTCTAGGTGTAAAACAGCCGAACTGTTATATCCCGCCTTTTTGCATAATCGAAAAATTCGAAATAATTGTGATTTATGAGAAAGGAGGCCATGTTTAAATTTTTTTTTCTTAGTAGGTGTGTGCCGGTTATGGAAGTAGGGATGCGGAGATGTTGAGGAAGGCTAAGGACAAAATTGGAAACTTTGGAAATTTATTTCGGAAACTACAAATTAAGGTTTATGGTTAATTGGGCTCAAAGAAATGAAAAGAAAAATGAGGCCCAAATGATAGGGGGTGGTCGAAATGTTACATGGCCCAAGCCCATGGTGGCTAATTAAATCATGTGCTAAATGCATATATTAAGAAGAGGCCTCATCTTTTAACATAGAAGTTTCAAGAAATTAAGAGAAAAATCAAGAAGAGGAACCAAGGGGCCATTCGGCCGAGAGAAAAAGAGAGAGAAAAGAAAAAGAAATTTTTTTTCCAAGCCTCCAATTCTATTCCAAAAATTGTAATTCTCTTGTATTCATACTAAGCTTAAGGTGCTCTACAAGTTGGTATAATTTTCAAGTCAAGGGAGTGCTTGCTTTGGCAAGGAGAAGCTATTGGAAAGGTAAGAATTTCATGTTTTCTTTCATGTTATGGAAGGGCTATGGATGTTAGAATAAGTGGAATGGTATGGAAATCATGAAATTGTGTTTGTGAGTGTGTTAGCCGTGCGTGTGTGTGAGTGTGTTGTAGCCGTGGAACATGGTAGTTGTATGAAGGAAAATCGTTAAACTTGTTAGTATGTTGATTATGTTGTATGGTCTTAGGAAATAAATGAGAAGTATGAAGAATTTGTGTGTTGTGAGTGTGGTGTGTAGGCCGTGTGTGTGTGTGTGTGTATATATATATATATGGCCGTGTGTGTGCATGGTGCATGGATGTGGTAAGTTGAATTTTGTATTGTGTTCTAGTTATGGTTATGATGGAATTCATGTTGGGAATGAAAGTTGAATGAATTTGACGGAAGTTGGAAGACTAGTGGTTGGCCGTGACCTATGGAAATTAAAAATGGAAACGAATTGTTTTGTTTGATATGTTAGTTGTGTCGTTATGATTCTTATAACATCAATGAAGGCTTAATGGGTTGAATTAGCATTGATTTGAAAGTATGAAGTTGAAATGAGAATTTTGGCCTTATGTTGGAAAGTTTGTATATTGTGTATACCTTGTATATATATATTGTAAAAATATTATGAAACGCTTCCGTATGGCATTGTAATGATTTTGATTGGTAATGAATGTGAGTACGATGGTGATGGTTTGAAAGTTGAAGTCGGAATGGAAGCGATTGCATTATGTAAGAAGAAGACTAGTTGCGTATCGTATTGTGTTTATTGTGGTCGTAGATGTTGTTGTTTGGTTGTTGTTGGTTGTTTGAGCCGAGTTGAATCTCGGGGGTGTTATAACTATAGTGGAGGTGCTGCCGAAATTTCGGTAGACAAGTATTTAACCAAAGTTGAAATGTTAACTTGCATGAATAGTAACTGGTAAGAGTGACCATTTGCAGATTTCTGACGAAACGGGAATTGAGGTTGGACGAGCGTAAGGCACAATTAAGGTATGTAAAGTCTTGCCTTTCATTCTTTGGCATGTTCTGAGTGTAGTAGGCTTGAAAGAGAGCCTCGATCGCACTTCTGCTTCTCATACTCTGAGATTGAAAATAGCGCAAAACCATTCAGTAATATTGATTCATTCTTTTGCCCTTTATCGGCAAAATTGCCTATATGTGCCTAACTTCCATAAATGGAATCGGAATACCCTAAGACGATCATGGGCGACTCCCAAGGTTTATTATCCAAGGTTTACGTACTTTACTATGGTCGGGTCCGAGGTGGGCCCACAAACCCGATACTTCCGGTATGGTTCAAGTTGGTCTATTTCTGTCCGTTCTTCATGGGTACCTCTCGATTATGTTTCCGTCCGTTAACTAATAAGTATTATGACTATTTGCTGAATCTTGACATTATTCTGGATTCTGGACACTGCGTTCCGATATAATGCGCACACTCGATTTGATCTATTTTTACTCGAACGATTTCGGTTCATTAAGTCCGTATGTCGGTCCGTATGCATATGGTTTCTCATTAGTCTCGGTTTCGTGATGCCTCAATACCCCTTTCACCGCGCGCGGGGCAGGTTCTGTGATTCGTGCACTACCACCGCATTGTTCACCGCGTCCCTCGGATGTGCGGGTCGGGATCCGTCCGTATCCGATTATGATCTCGATTATGTGATATTATGGCGATGGGCGCGGATGGCATTTGATCTCGATTCCTCGTCCGTCCACCGAAGTTATATCCCGCATTTTCAAAGTACGAGCGTGACACGTGCTTCCTCAAAAAAAAAAAAAAAAAAAATTGAATTGACAATCATGTTGTTGCTACATAATTTAAACTCAAGTTGATGGTGTTGTATCCCGTGTTTTTGAACGTCGGATTATTTGTAAGCTGAGGTGGGGCCCACACATCGAGATTTTTTTGGAACATCTGAAAAGTCATATGAATCACATATGTGAAGTTAAACACAACTCACGAAGGACCCTTGGGCCAAATCAAAGTAGAAGCCCTCCAAACGAATATTTTTAAGAAAAATGTTTTCGGGTGACCTGACTTCGAGGGGCAAAAATGGTATTATAAGTTTGGAATTTGGAAAAATATCAAGAAATATAAGTTGTAGATAATTGAATTATCTTTCCAACCATAGGTCGTCGGAT
>NW_026715543.1:0-19458 GCF_029784015.1 Lycium ferocissimum | reverse complement strand
CGATTTCGATTCGCGTCCTTAAGCGGCCCCGTATGCTATTATGGCCGACGTGGCCCATCTCCGTTTGCACGAGTGTGTCCGGGGCGATGTACATTCCGCCAACTTTGGATTCTCGATGTGATGTTTGACACGGGTGCCCGCTCGGTGACCGCATTTGTATGATACACCTTTTTCGACTATCGATGAATAATGTCTGTTAAATCCGATCGTGTGGTATTTTGACGATTTGATTTGTAAGTCTGTTCGGGTGCCTACGTAGGGCACCAGTCACGGCCCACGGAGCTGGGTCGTGACAAGACCTCTAAGAGTGACAATGACATCATATGACGGGACAGGGCCCCGTCGTACCTCGAACGACAACATATGTACATATCAAAAGGTTATACACGAAACTATGCTCCGAACAAAGGGAGCACTCGAAATAGCCGGATGGATATTCTAGATCGGCGGATCCCCGAAACGAGCGTTCGCACTTTGTGGGCATGAAACGCAGCCCCCCCCGAAGAAAGGGGGTCGCACGGAATATGTACCGAGTATGTAAAGCATGAAATATAGTAAATGGAATCATATCTATAACAAGGTGAACAGATTCAATGCAACAATCGAGTTTCATAAAAACTTGCCTTTGAACATATTTCATCATACGTATCGTTCTCATATCAATATCAATATAGTGTTTTATAATCAAAATCGCATAATCATTCGTATATAACATATATAACGTGTCCCTGCCCTCTAGTGAGGGACTCGATAATTGCGCTCATAACATCGTAACCATAAACATATACGTGTCCCGGCCCTTTAGTAAGGGACCTGTATTTATAATCATAACATCATAAATATAAACATATTCGTGTCCCGGCCCTTTAGTAAGGGACTCGGTAATAAGGAATATATGCCCTCCGGCCTCCATCTCCAAATCATCATATCATCATATCATCATCATCATCATATATATATATATATATAACGTGTCCCGCCCTAGTGAGGGACTCGGTGAATAGTATAATAGTTGTGCGCACGAGAATGTACCGTGGCCCGGGACTCGATGAGAGGATATCGCGGTAAGCACGAGCGTAGTAATAAGCAACCACATAAAAGTAAAACATCTTTGAGACTCAATGAATAGTAAACTAAATCGGCTCTCGACATCGGACAATAATCATGTTAAGTTCTTTCCAATTACCATCATAGACTATATTAAGGAATGTTTCAAGATTCGTATACATGTATCACCCTAGCATGTTACATCTTGTGAAGATCAAGCATACCTATGCAATTCCTTTTAAGAATAAAAACTCCTATACATTACATACAAGTCAATCATGTAATAGATAGCGAGATCATAACTCGACTATTCCAACATTTTCAACATTAAGGATGAATAACGATCACATGTCATGCTAGGAGTTAGAGAGTGGAGTTACCCCGAGGCTCGGATTATGTCTTACTTACGTCTAGGACATGCCAAAAAGAAAGAAGGAATAAGCTTTGCGTACCTTTAGCGTTTAGTCGTATAATAACTTGTACTTGTTTGCCCAATAGCACTTATCCTATATCAAGATATCAAGAGCTACAATTAGTCTACAAAGGAATTTAATACGCATCCTGACGCTCACAATCCCTTTCAAACATTTAGACGACGTTTCGCTCGCATTCAAACCAACTAGTGCTACAAGCTTTCATTGCTAACCATTCTTTCTTATACTACTCCAAACTTGTTTAACATGACTTAGGGACTTTGGACGGCTTGCACATCATTCAAATCGTCCAAACTCACAGCCAAACAACGCATACCACAATACCATTTCCGCTTAGCAATTTTCCATTTTAACTTACAACGACAACCACACGTTTAATAATATTACTTCACCTCTAATCTCAAAAAGTCCACGATTTTGGACTGCTTGTACATCTCAACATGATTTGTTTCATTAACACCTTAATTCACATAGTCAACATACATACAATATACCACAATGTGCACAACAACAACAATCAAAACTTGGCACAAAACATGTCCATAAACTCCCTAAAAAGGTCCACCTTACACGCTTCAATGCCATCCCTACCACTTCATGATTTTTACTCATTTATCCATACTACAACACCTTCAATCCACTTCCAATACATGTACAAGACCAAACATAATTCCATTCAAGTCTACCACACACGGCTCATTTAAACTTTAAGAAAAACAGCAATATCAACATGCAACATCATACCAAATCCTACAATCTTTGTTCATTTACATATGTTGACACACACTCAATTCATCAACAATACATGTAAAATAAAACCAAGCATGGCTTCACCTAAGCTCACGGTCATCTCAACTTCAACCACAACAATAATCCAACAATAAAATCACAAATTATATATTCAAACCATCACACAACACATGGAAAAATGATCATCCTTACCTTCAATCTTGTTCTTCAATCTTGGCCGAACCTCAATGCTTTTGACATGCTACACCTCCTTGCTTCCTTCTAACAACTACTACACGTTCATATGCACTTGATGAGGAGTTAATTTGCTTGGAAAATTAATTTTTTGGATCAATTTGGAGCAGCTTCATTCTCGGCCGGCTATGGCCGACTCTCCCTCTCTATCTCTTAATTTCTCTAACTTTGTAATGTTGAAATGAACTTCTAATTGAATTATGAATCAACCATCCTCCTTATATATTCAGTCCACAAAGTGGACATGTGTCCCACCCAAGTCTTTAGCCAATAGGAGTTGGCCAAACCACAAGTGGGGCCCACACGGCCACTTAAGCTTACTAATGATGTAATCAAGTTCTTAATCTCACTTAGTCATCCAATCTTGGTCTATTAATCCTTATTCTCCAACATTGTTCTTATACCAAACGAAATCCATAGGCAATCTTGTGCATCGAAACGAAATCGGGAGGTGAAAACCCTTACCGGGAACCCTAAAATAGTTTTGTCTGAAACTTGATGCACTTAGCTTTATAATGTCCCAACGTAAAGATACGGGACATAACATGTGCCTACTTCCGTACGGTTGTGTTTGTATTCACGTTGCGTTTGGGCGATCCCATTCGCCGCGGCGGCCGGTCCGCATATGTATATATGTTGTGTTGTTGGCCCTGTGTGGCCTTTGTTGGTATTTCTGTGCGCAGGGTTATTTTGGATAGTCCGTAAAACAAAGGAAACTACTGCCGAAATTTTTCTGGAAATTGTCTAAATTTGGAATACGGCCTTGTCGGCTCGCTCGTATACTTGGGTGTGTTTGATATAATTTGTGATAGCGTTTGATAGGTGTGTTTGGGTGCCCAGATCGGGCACTAGTCACGGCCTACGGGGTTGGGTCGTGACATCCTTTCGATCCGGAGCCCATATATTGGTACATATCTTCTGTGATGTATACGCTTTTGTATATTTGATTATTTGGGGTACGGCGGGGCCCTGTCCCGTCATATGTTCTGTTTTTGATTTGTAGAGGCCTGTAGTCATACATGTGGGTCATGGGTCATGTGTGTGTTTGTTTGTCTATGATCTACATCTTAATGCGGTCCCGTCTGTTATAGCGGCCCTAATGGCCCGTTTGTCTGTATACGAGTACATCTGTTCGACGATGTATATTCCGCCGCCCCATATGATTATGAGATGATATTTTTTTGCGCGTGCGACCGCTTAAGATAATATTTGTTTTCAGTTCTGTTTAAAACGATGAGTATGAAATCTGAGTTGAGCTATAATATGACGTTCTGGTATGTATGTCTGTTGGGTGTCCAAGTAGGGCACCAGTCGCGGCCCACGGGGCTGGGTCGTGACAAAAGTGGTATCAGAGCGGTTTGTCCTCGGAATGTCTACAGGCCGTGTCTCGTAGAGTCTTGTTTATCGGTGTGTTGTGCACCACATCTATAAACGGAGGCTACGAGGACATTTAGGGTGTTGCCTTTCTTTGGATCTTAGGTCGTGCGATAGAGCCAACCGTAGGAAATGAATTCCTTTACTAACCTTTGATTTCACCAAGGACGGTATCGACGAGAAAACGATTGATGATATTGGAAGCTATACAGTACACAGGTACGCAATGGTAAGAAAGAGGTATGTTGGGGAAGTCATTTGAAGTATGATCGAAATATAAAGTTGAAAATCGAAAAGGAAAGAACATAGGAAAATGCCACCGGTGCCATTTGAGTTATGTATGTAAGGTAAGTCCCGACATATTCATGTTTTGCCTGAAATTGTTAGCCCTGTGTGGCTATGCTACGATATGATACGTACATATATATGTTGGCCCTGTGAGGCATTGTTGGTATTTCCTGCGTGCAGGTTTTGGGATAGTAATAAATACAGAGGAACCTCTGCCCAAATTTTTCCAAAATTATAAAAAGGAAAATGGGATATAAGTCCTTAACATGCCTTGGAAGTCGATACCGATAGGGTAAATCTATTATGTCGGATTAAAGTTTAAGAGATACCCTCCATGTCATTCGTAAGAAGTATCATCCTTATTTGGGAAATTTTATTTCGAGAAAGTATATGTGAGCAGCAAATTTGCAATTTATTTAAACGGACCAAAATACGTTCCGACCACACTTTGCTTCAGAAAAGCCTATGTTGAAGGGCAAAAATGCCCAGTGACTAAGTTCACCTCATTGGAAAATACAAAGCATGTGACAAGCAGTCGGGAATTAAATGGTTCGCTCACGACCCAAATAATAGTATATATATATATATATATATATATATATATATATATATATATATATATATATATATAGGTAATTATGTTAATTAAGTACTAAGAAGTATATATATGTTTGTCGGACTCTAGTTTCCTATATATAGTGGTTGGAGAGAGCCTTACAGAAATATTTTACCAGTTCCCGACGACTGATTGGAGTTGGAATTTGTGGAATAAAAATTTAAATTTGTGGGTTGTGCAGAATTAGATATATAGATGAAGGTAAGTATTGAGGACTTAGATAAGGGGCGACACGGTACCTATATGGTCAGAAAAGGGAAAGACTCCTCCCTAGATCGGGGTGGGACCCGCTACGAGAACGTTTTGAAAGTTGTTAAGACCCCGACTTATCTTAAATTACGTGACAAAGGTCGTGCGGGGCAGTTGATGCGATTATACCGGCTTTAACGCACCTAAATGCAATAAAGTTTTAAGGTTAAGCGTGCTAGGGCCAGAGCAATTCTGGGATGGGTGACCCCCCTGGGAAATGTATTAAAATTTTCACAAATATAGATATGAGAGACAAATGGGAAATTTGGGGTAATCTAAAGGAAATTAGAGTATGTGGAATGGTTAGCAACTTTATAGAGGTCGCGTGAGTTGCGACGGATTAGATTGGTGAAAAAGGAAGAGGAGCAACGCAGCTCTGAAATTAGAGTAAGTTGGGACAAGTGATTGGAAATGTCTTGTAAAAGAAATGACAGAAATATATATATATATATATATATGTATGTGTAGGACTCCCCTTTTTGACTATGTCGATCGATGGGTGAACCCTAATAGCTAGTGTTGTAATATATGGAAGATATTAAGTGGACAAAATTTATGAGACAAATTGAAAGGTATGGGATAGATGTTACGAGATAAACTGATATTGATTTTGTTACAGGTTGACATTGGAAAATTCTAATACAACGATATTTGGAAAGAAAAGAGAGTAATTGAGTAGAACATAAGGAGATCAGAACGTCAGAAAAGTTGAAAGTAAGAAACGTAATTAAGCAGAGCCTCAAAAGAGCCGACGGGCAAAGCATGAAATTATTTGTAAAAAGGAACTGGAATGTAATAGTGTAGGGCAAAAGGAAAACCCATGGTATGGAACGATGAATTATGTGAATATCAAGAAATGTGAATATCGAGAAAGCGGAATGACAGATAAGGAACGGGTGTGAAAGAGGGGATAACTTAGCCGAATCTCCCAATGAGGAAGGATGTGATTACAAAAAAATAAATTTCTACATTAATTACGTTATTTGAGGACCAGCTATCAGATAAGATTTTGTACTATGTGATCGAGAGTTCTCATCGCCTCGTGAATTTATTAAAGTCTCGTACGAGGCTAATCGAGTTATAGATTGTAAGGAAAAGGCATGGATATGGTATAAGTACAGCCCCTTAAAGGGGGGGGGGGAGAACGTATTACATTATACTTAAACCGGCGTTACAATATCTTTAGGTGATTAAGAAAGGAAATCTATTGACTTGAGGCCAGAGCTTAAATGTATCTACATGCCAAGAGAATAAAGGGAAGGACTGAAAGACGCCTTAAGGAGATGCTCCTCGCCAATATGAATTGCGATATGTTTGTGTTATGATTTGAATCTCCCCTATCGGGTAAACTGATGTTGTACCTAAGTGCGTGGTAATATGTTTTAGAGAATGGTAATAAAGGCAAGAAAATGGCTGCGAGTTAAGTTCCTAAAGAGTAATGAAGAGGATTATCGGACTCAAAGAATATTTCGGGTAATAACGATTATCGTAATAGGAATACCAGTGCTTGGTAGTTTGGAAATCTTTGAAGAAAAGAAAGAGGTTCGTTAGATACTAGAAAATAGTTCATGGACCACTAATCACATGAAACCCGAGGAGATACGCCATGAAATTATGGCGGCATTATTATATGGAGTCCACGCTGATAATTGTATAGACCATCAGAGTCTCCAGTATATTTTAAGCAAAAAGAAGCTGAATTTGCGATAAGGAAGATGGTTTGAATTATTGAAAGATTATGACGTCGATATTCTGTATCACCCTAGAAAAGCTAAAGTTGTGGCAGACGTATATAGTCGCGAACTATGGGCAAATTGACCGGTGTGCATTCGAAAGGAGGAATTGGTTCGTGAAATTCATCAGTTAGTTAGCCGTAGAGTTCGTTTGGACGATTCTGGAAATATTGGGGGTTTTTGTCCGAGAATTTGCCGAGTCCTCCATTATAGGAAAAAGGTCGAAAATATCCTGGTACGGTATCGAGACACCCATCGACGGGGAGAAGACCCCGGAGCCACGTCCGATGTGAGTATTACTATATAGGGGTAGATGTGTGTGTGACGTTGCGCTAGCCTCCAACGGGCAATGGGCGGCACATTATTCTCGGTATTCTGTTCATCAACAAAATATATTACGACCTCGGTGTTTATTTTGGTGGGATAGTATGAAAAGGGAATTTTAGTTGCCCGGAAATTGTCAGAAACGATTGAACACCGAAGCCCGGCGGATTATTGCAAGAAATGGAAATCCGACGTGGAAGTGGGAGATTATCAATATGGATTATTACGTCAACCCCGCACGCCACAAAGTATGATTCGATATGGGTTATTGTCAAAGATTGACTAAATCCTTCCATTTCCTCCCGGATAGACTATTTATTCCGTGGAAGACTATACCGTATGGTATATTAAGGAGATAGTAAGACTTCACGGGATTCCCGTATCTATTATTTCCGATAGAGGTGCCCGCCACGACTAACTTTCTGGAGATCATTCCAAGAGAAGGACCGAGGGAACTCGGGTAAGTGATTAGTACGGCATGTTATCCTCGGTCGACGGGCGGTGCCGAACGCACTATTTAAACGTTGGAAGATATGCCACGGTCTATGTTATTGACTTCAAGGATAGTGAAGGTGATCATTTACTTAACTGAATTTGCCTATAATAATAACAAGTATCGTCCCAACATTCAGATGACACCATACGAATACGAGACCTTATATGATAGAAAATGCGGATCTCGCCAATTGGTTGGTTCGATGTCGGAGAAACAAAGTTGATCGGACCAAATATGATTCAAAAAGCGGTTAGTAAGATAAAAGCTCACTCGGGGATGGTTGTTGACGGCCCGAGTCGACAGAATCATATACTTACCACGACGCCCTTTGGAATTCCAAGTAGGTGATGGGTATTCTTGAAGGTGTCACCTATGAAGTGTGTGATGAGATTCGGTAAAAAAGGGAAACTCGGCCCGGGTACATCGGACCGTATCGGGCTATTTGGAAGGTAGGCGAAGTTGCTTATGAATTGGATCTACCACTTACCATCGATTTGAAGCGTAGTACATCCGGTTTCCGTGTATCCATGCTCGTAAATGTATTGGTGATCCTCCCGGAATATTTCCGTAGATGACATTTAGATGAAGAGGAAATATCCTATGAAGAAGCAACCCGTAGCCATCTTGGATCGTCAAATAAGGAGAGCCATAACAAAGATGTGGATTCGTTAAGGTCTTATGGCGCAACAAAATGAGGAGGAAATGACACAGGGAGCAAAGAAGAAATGAAGAGAAAATATCCTCACTTGTTCCCCGCGTTAAACCTAAAAATCTTATGTCCTTATGTTGATCAACAATAACTTATGTGCTATAATTGTGAGAGAGAAACTCCTCCCCAATATATTCATAGACCCCTACAATTTTAACATTCGAGGATGAATGTTCTAAAGGGCGGGAGGATGTTATAACCCGTATTTTGAATATTTGGGCGTTTTGAGATGATTGTAGTAAGTTACGGACAATGCTATGTTTTGGACTTACTTGATATATAAGTTGGTTATGGAAGTTTTGGGTGTGAAAATATTGGAAAAGGTTAAGGGCAAAATTGGAACTTTGGAATTGGTTTTATGAATTATTAAAAATGTAGACTAAGTAATTGGGCTTGGAAATGGAAAAAAAAAAAAAAAAAAAGAATGAGGCCCAAAAGGGGCATGGGTGGCCGGCCATATGGCTAGCCCAACCCATAGTCCCTTAATAATTTCCATGTGCTTAAATTGGCCTCAAGTAATAGAAGTTTCAAGAGAGAAAGAATAGAAGGAGAAAACAAAAGAAACAAGAACAAGAAGAGAGGCCATTCGGCCATACTCCTCCCATTTCACCCTTGAAAATCTTGCTTCCAAAATTATTTTCTTGTGGTATTCATACTAATTCAAGGTCCCTTTACAACTTGGCGTAGTTGTTTTGGAAGATTGAGTCCTTGTTTCATCAATTCAACACTTGAGTTAAGTGAAGAAGTTGGAAGGAAAAGGTAAGAATTCATCCCTTTTATTTATGTTATGAAGGTTTGTTTGTGTTGTAGTATATGGAAATGAGTAGAATATATAGAAATATGGAAGTTTGCAAAGTGGGTGTGCATGTGTGCATGTGGCCGTATATGTGCTATGTTGTATAGTTAGGATGAGTTGAATTTTATGTTGTATTTTAGTTGTGGTTATTGTGGAATTTGTATTGGAAATGAAAGTGGAATGAAAATTGGATGAAGTTGGAAAATTGGCATGTTGGCCGTGTGGTATGGGTTGGTGGAATGAGAATGAATTAATGTTGTTTAGTATGTTAGATGCGTTGTTGTGATCTTCATAATGTAAATAAAAGTTAAATGGCTTAAGTCGGCATTGGAATTGATTGGAGAAGATTATGTCATTTTAGCATAATTGTAAGATATTATGGAAACAAAGTTGTGAGGTGTGGATGGTTGTAATGAATCATGAATTTATAAGTAGGTAGTGTGTTAAGAAGGTTTGTTGCATATGTAGGAATTTTAGGTAGGTTATGGAATGAATGGAATCTTTGACCATTAGGTATATGGTTTGAAATACTTTTGGCCTAAGTTGAATGATCTCAAATTAGTAAGTAAATATGAAAATATTGAAGTTAGTTTGGGAATGTGAAGTTAAGAATAGAAGTTGTTGCATTATGTTGGAAAAAGACTATTTGTATTAGAAATGCGTTTTCGGTTGATTATTGATATTGTTGATATTGTTGTGGTTGTTGTTGTTGATATTATGGCCGAGCTAAGTCTCGGGGATGTTGAATTTATAGGGGAAATGCTGCCGAAATTTCGGTAGACAAATATGAACTTAAGTTTGAATTCTTAAAAGCTTGTAACTTATATTGGCAAATGACCATTGTAGATTTTGAAGCAAACGGGATTTGAGTTTGAGCGAGCGTAAGAAGTGAAAAAGGTATGTAAAGCTATCCCTCCTCTTCTTTTGGCATGTCCTAGATATACTAGGTTGAGATTTGAGCCTCGGGGGCAATTCTGTTCTTAGAAATCCGAGTCTGATTTTAGGTACTATTCATTCAATGTAATTGAATTAAAATTCTTATGTTTGGTTGGAAAACTATTCGAACATCCGTAATTTTCCCAAATGTGATAGAATCGTTTTGAAACTTACATGGATGACTCCATAGAGTCTAATGTTCGTGATTTATGTCCGCCACCTCGACTTGACCCGAGGTGGGCCCACTAGTCCCGAGACCTCCTTTGTTTGTCTTACTTAATCCACCTTGGTATGATATAAAGAGGGGACCTTTGCCTATGAATTTAAGGCTCCGTTTGATTTGCTCCATAAGTTATTTGAAAGCTCCTAAATGTGAACGATACTAAATTTTCAGAAAATGGTCTATGAAGTATTTTTCGAAAGTTTTGTAAATTTAAAGGCTCATATCTTTTGTATACTAATTCCGACAGACTCGATACTTATTTTGAACCTTTTGATCTCAATAGATATATATATGTGTATTTATTGGTCGAGTCTTGGAATTTAATGGTGTATATGCATATGGTTTCCGCACTACTCTGCTCGTGCCTATTACTATGATATCGTTCGCCGGTTCCCGGGCCGGTTTGTGATCGTGCGCACTATGATAAATTCGGCAGTATGCTGTGTTACGGTTCCCGAGACCTCGCCATAGGGCCGGGTTCCGTTTATGGAGTTATGCTGTGATATGGCTTATGATATGTTTGATGATATGATATGTGTGTTCGGGTGTACGGAGATTTGAAACCTTCTGGAGTATGCTGTGTGTGGCACCAGCGTCGGAGTGGTGACCACGTTCCTGAGCCTTATGCATGATCTCTGTTTGCATTATGTACATATGTCTTCGATGGGTTTGGTATATATATATTGATCCGGTATTTTCTCTCTGTACCTTTCACTTCAGTTATGGTTTGGATGTTTGTACTTTATGCTTTACATACTCAGTACATCCTTCGTACTGACCCCCTTTCTTCGGGGGCTGCGTTTCATGCCCGCAGGTACAGAGGTTCGTGATCTGCCAGTGTAGGCCACACATTCTGCTATTACAGAGTGCTCCTTTCGATCCGGAGCCCATATGTTGGTACATATCTTCTGTGATGTATACGCTTTTGTATATTTGATTATTTGGGGTACGGCGGGGCCCTGTCCCGTCATATGTTCTGTTTTTGATTTGTAGAGGCCTGTAGTCATATATGTGGGTCATGGGTCATGTGTGCGTTCGTTTGTTTATGATCTGCGTCTTAATACGGTCCCGTTTGTTATTACGGCCAAGACGGCCTCATTGTCTGTACATGTGTATGTATCGCGTGTATATTCCGTTCGGCTATCGTATATGCGGCCGGCCCGTACTTTTGTATATGTGTGTATATACGATGATATATTCCGCCGCCCTTTATGATTATGATATGATAATTTTTGCACGCGCGACCGCTTAAGATAATCGATAAATACAATCACGAATATATCTAAGAACGGTCTCGAATACTCGATTCATTAGATCCATAAATTGTTATACCCCCGCGTTTTCGCAGCATGAGTTTGACATGTACCTCATCATAGTATATGCGGAGTTTTAAGGGTATTTCAAAATCCTAAAATGAAGTTCGTCGAGTCTAGTTTTGTAATGCAACAAACCGTTCATTGATAGGACATCGGAGTAGAGAATTATAGACGTTACAAACCGAATCGTCGACGTTGAAACAAATTTTTCCGCATGCATGCCCATAAAGCATCACATAAGCATCGCCACAAAGATCAAGCATAAAAGATTAAGCTACAAGAACCGACTTCAAATAATCGTTTTAAGGGACAAAATCTATTTTTTTTTCAAAAGTTCCAAAACTTTTCCAAAAAAATTCAGCAACAAAAAAGGGGAGCAAAGATACCTCACAAAATGAGGATTTTGAGTAAAATTTCAAGTAATGAAGTACCAATCGAAGTCCGGCAGCGCATAGTCACGAATATAATTTCATTTGGAATTAGAGGAGCATGGGAACAAGAAAATGTTGAAGAAGGTAAGTTTTAATCCTCTTTTTCACATGTTATGGATGGTATATATGTTGTAATATGTGGAAATGAATGAAAGTATGAAATTTTTATGTCAGGCCGCAGTAGGTTATAGGTAAAGGGAGATGAATAAATATTATTTTAGTATGTTAATTGTGTTGTTGGAGTTTTATGATGGAAATGGAAGGTTAATGGTTCTAGTTAGCATGGAAAAAAATTATTGTTAAGTTGTTGTTGGAAAATACGTGACTTTATTATAGTTTATGTAATTATGAGAACGGTTGGTAAGTGCAAATTATGATTGTTGTTAATGATAATGGAAGGTGAAAATGTGTTTGGATGTTTATGTCAAGGTTGGAAGTTTTGGATGAATTATGGCTTTGGTGAGTTTGTATATTTTGTATATCTTTGTGCATATATTGTAGAAATGATATGAAATGTTTCCGAATGGCATCGTAATGATTTTGATTAGTAATGAATGTGAGTACGGAAGTGTTAGTTTGAAAATTTGAAGCCTGGAATTCAAGCTATCGTTATCATGTTAAGCAGTTAAGACTAGTTGTGTGTTCTATTGTGATTGTTGATGTTGTTGTTGGGTTGTTGTTGATTGTTTTTGAGCCGAGTTGAATCTCGGGGGATGCTATATGTATAGGGAGATGCTGCCCAAATTTTTGTGAGAACAAAGATTGGTTAAGGTTGAAAATTGTAAGTCTCATGAATAGTAATTGGTAACGACCATTTGCGTTGACGAAACGGATTTGAGATTGGGCGATCGTAAAAGGCAAGAAAGGTATGTAAAGCCTTACCCTTCTTTCTTTTGGCATGTCTTAGGTGTGATAGGTTTCAATACGAACCCCGATGATGACTCTACTCTTAGGAATTCGCATCTAAAGTCGTTCTTTTTCATTCAAAAGAGAACCGAATTATATATGCTCTAAGTAGTTGGAAGAATGGCCTAAACATCCGTAATTTTCACAATTGGAACCGGATTGCCTTGAAACTTTCGTAGACGACTTCACAAGGCCTAATGTTCGTAATTTTGCACGCCACTTCGGCTTGGCCCAAAGGTGGGCCCACAATGTCCCTAACTTCCATAAACGGTCTCGAATTGCTTGGAAATGGTCGTAGATGTTTTATAATGAACGATGTCCATAACGATACTTGAAAAGCATTTAATTTCTACCACTGCATGTGCATACGTTGTTAACCTTTTTATGCTAACTCGTATTTACTTGAAACGTGTTTGCGGTTTACAAATGATTTTAAGGAAGTTTGTTTCGCATTAAAGAAAATATAAAGTTGACCTTTCAAAACCACTCCGGCTGGGCAAAGATTTTATTATTTAAACTTTTCAAAACCACTCGAAGCGGAGTGCGATATCATATTATATAAGACTCTTCAAACCACTCCGAAGCGGGGGCGCGAGATTTTTATTATTTCATTACACCTACGACTTATGTCTACATTCCACAACGCTATTATTAGTATTATTATTATTATTATGCCCGAAGGGGCTAGGATTAGTATTATGTCACGAGTGGCATGCCCGAAGGGGCCAGGGTAGCCGTATGTCACGAGTGGCATGCCCGAAGGGGCTAGGAATATTATGTCGGGGCCGCATGTCCGAAGGGGCCGGGATGACGCATGTTGGACCGGCATGCCCGAAGGGGCCATCATTTTATTTCGGGGACCGGCATGCCCGGCGGGGCCAGGATAGACGTATGTCGGACCGGCGCACCCGAAGGGGATTATTATCATTATTATCATTATTATCATTGTTGTTGTTATTATTATTACTATTATTATTATTATTATTAGGCCGGAGCGTCGTCCGGCGGACTGCCATGATACTATATTTGACCGTGCATACTAGAATCGGTGTATTCAGTATTCATATCGTGTATGCTTGAAAGAACGTGTGTTCACTTGCATTATTTACTTAAGGATTGTTCTAAGACCCCATGTGTACATTTATGTTTCCTCCGCCGAGGGCTGGTCAGGTAATGAGCTTGATCGTGGTTTCTTCTCTTCTAAATTAAGCTATGGTTATTGTTTGTTATCGCTTTACATACTCGGTACATATTCCGCATCGACCCCCTTTCTTCGGGGTCGCGTTTCATGCCACGCGAGTACACCCGGATGAAGAGAAGACTTTGCTAGAAGATGTTCCCGCGGGATCGGGGCGAGCTCCATTTCGGTTCGGAGTGTTGCGAGTCAAGTACTTATGTCATAGTATTTGTACATCCTAGAGACTTTGCGTACGTTGTCCTCGTGGATTGGGTGTCGAGGAACGCGAATCGGTTATAGATGTTAAAAGAGTGTGTATTTTCGTATGTTCTCGGGCAAAAATTTATGTGATTGATCGAGGTTTTCATAATCGTATAAAAACAACCTCTATTTTGAAAAGTTTCATGTTTCTTAAATTTTTTTTCGAAATGATATAGTTTTAGTAACGCGAACGTTTAAGGGTTCGCTCGACTCGGGAGGGTCGGGTGCCCATCACACCCTAGTAAGGTCGGGTGTGACATAAATACCGCCGAGCATTAGTCGGCCCAAAAGACATCACTCCGAATTCATAATGCCCATACCGGGTCCCGAATGCTGTGGGAATATACGCTTCTCGTACCCGCACTGTGGTAGACCGCGAGGGTCTATCTTCGAGAAACATCTAGCGCCCGTAACTGGTCAAACAAATCATCAATCTGCGGGGAGGGATATTTATTCTTTATGGTTACCTTATTCAAATTACCGTAATCAATACACATCCGTACGTACCCATCTTTCTTTCTCACGAACAATACGCGCGCTCCCCAAGGTGATGTGCGGGCCTAATAAATCCCTTCTAATAAATCCCTCACCGGTCCTTCAATTCCTTCAATTCTGCCTATGCCATTCGTACGGGGGAATAGATATGGGGCGAGTGTCACAGGGCAAGACATCTATCGTGAACTCTATCTCTCGTTCGGGAGAAAGACACCGGAAGCTCATCTAGTAATACATCTCGGGAATTCGCTAACCACCGGGACCGTTCGAATAGCTCGTGCTTCGACCTTTCTAAATCATGTACACGAACCGATGATAAATATAGCTTTTTCTGATTATTTTTCTTGCCCCCGAGGTATGAAATAAACTTACCCCTCGAGCGATGCCGTATTACTGTCCACCTATAATCGGTTTCCCTGGAAATTGGAAGCGGACTACCTTCTTCTAACAGTTAACATTAGCATAACAAGAAGCTAGCCAGTCCATACCCATAATAACATCGAATTCGGTCATATCTAACTCTATCAGATCTACTTTAGTGTAGCGGCCACAGATAATTATCGAACAATCTCTATATACACTCGCTCGGCTATACCGTAATCCCTACCGGTGTAGCTACCTCAAATGGTTCTATCGGTTCGGGTTTTTATCCCAATTTTATTAGTAACAAGAGGAGAAATGTATGATAAAGTGGAGCCCGGATCTATCAATGCATATACGGCTCGAGAGAAAACCAATAATATACCGTAACCATATTAGGCGACGCCTGCGATCCTGTCACCGGCCAAGGCATATATGCGGTTCGAAGGACCGCTAGAACCGAAGCTCCGCCGTAATCGAAGCTCCGCGTCGACCTACTACCGCGGCTCGCCGGTGCCCGGCCGCCCTGCGGCCCGCAGGCGCGCCACTGAAGATGAAGACGAATCGGCGGCTGACCCAATAGGCTGAGCTGCACCCCCACATCGCCTCTCGCCGGCATCTCTCATAACGTGGCCACCGAAGGCCACAAAACAAGCACCCGTGGCACGACAACACTCCCCGGTGAGGTCTCCTACGGTGAGGGCATCGAGGTATGGGTGGCCTCGACCGGCCGAACCGTCCATCTGTGAACCCGAAGCCGGGAGCTCGACCGCCTCCGAATATCCCGTACATGTCCGGTCTCCTACCCGCAAACCGTAGGTGTACTCCGGGCCGCCTGGAAGGGTATACGCGTGCGCTGGCGGCCGAGGTCGCTCTCGGACTGTCGCAGTACCCGCTCTGGCCCTTCGGGGTCGGCTCTGTCCGCACCCCCGTCCCCGCGCGCCTCGTGTCGCTCCTCCATACCCCCGGCATACGCACGTACCCGTGCAATATCTATGCCGGGCTGAGTGGCCATCGCCATGCCTATCGATCAAATAACTATCCGACCCCCATCACACATCGCGCACTCGTCGCCCATGTCAGCCACAATAGCAGGTGCGTACCTAGCCAAAGAATCAAACTCAAGGCTATACTCCCGGACACTCCTGCCGCCCTGCCTCAAATGTAAGAATCTGTGAACCCTGGCTCGCCTCGTCTCTGGGGGCAGAAAATGGCCAAGAAAGGCTGCGTAAACCCGCCCACACCGCCGGAGGAGCACCTCGCCCCTCGACACAACTCCCAGACTCGTACCGGTTAGCGACTACATCATACAACCGATACGACGCAAACTCGACAACAGACTCGGTCTGTGGGCCTTAATCAACCGCAACGTACGCCGCATCGTCCGATGAACTCCCCGGGGGTCCTCGTCGGCTTTGACCCAAAAAAAACTCGACGGATTACGAGTCGAAATAGCGGGCCCTCTCGACCGGTCACGTTCGTCCGCATGATCATCTCCGATCCATGTCCATGAACTCCGCCCTGCCACCAATCTAGTGAGTAGCTGAACTGCGTCCCTCATAGCCCTATCCTCCGCCCCTAACTGAGGAGCTGGAGGCTCGGGCACTCGAACCTCGGGAGCTGGCTGTTATATCCCGTATTTTGGATAACGGGACAATCCGAGTTAACTACAATAAGTTAGGGACAAGATTATTCCGGGGTACGAAGTAGAGACTTTTGTTTGTTTTAAAGTGTGTATGACTTTATGGGCATGGTAATATTAAGGAAACATTTGGGGTTAAATTGTATTTTTGGAAAGTAATTAGTGGATGAAAAAGAAAAAAAAATAATAAAATAAAAATAAGGGGCCATGTGGCCGGCCACCTTGGTGTGGGCCAAGGGCCGCATGGATGGTTATAATATGTGATAAAAGATGACTAATAAGTCATCTTCCTCACTTCAACACTTAGTAGAAAAATCAAGAAGCTTGGAGAAGAGAAAGAAGGAATATTCGGCCAACACCAAGAAAATCAAGACCAAAAATTAGCCATCAAAAAAATTGTTTTTTCTAGTAAACCCATTAATTGAAGGGTCCTCGTTAACGTGGAGTTGTTGTTTGAAGCAATAGACTACTCGTTTTCATTATTCAGCACCTTAGGCAAGTTGTGAAGTTGTGAAGAAAGGTAAGTTTTAATCTTGTTTTTATGTGTTATGGACGGCTTATGTATGTCGTAGTATGCAAATATGGATGAAATTCATGAAATATGCATGATTGGAGTTGGGCCGTGTGTATGGTATTTGGCCGTGTGTGTGTGTGTTGTGTTAAAAGTAATGAATTAATTCTAGTTAGCATGTTTTGATTGTTGTAATGTGAAGAGAAGAGTGAAAATCATGAAGTTAGTATAGAGAGGTGTTGGCCGAATAGGGTCCCCCTTGTGTGGTTGAGGATGAACAAATTTTAGTTAGTATTTTAGTTGTCGTCGTTATGGATTCTATGATGAAAATGAAAGTTTAATGATTCAAATTGATGTTGCGATGGTTACGGGCTGATTTGGAGGTTAATGTGCTTTTATTGTAATTTTTGTATTTATGAAAATGACGTTAATGCATGGATTGTTGGGGTAAATAATGAATTTGGGAGAGAGGAATATGGAGGTGGTTGTTCTCGGGTTTGGGGGGCAGTTTCGGGTGAGTTGGAATAATGTTTGGGTTGTTTGAATTATTGTGTGAATTGTTTAAAGCGTTCTTGAATATTGTTTGAATGGTTTCGGATTAGTAATCGAGTGTATGAGCGTTGATGTTGGCTTGAATGTAAGTAGTTGAACCGAATATAATGAATGTTGTTGGTTAATGTAAAAAGAGAGTTACTAATGTTATAATGCATTTCGGATTGATTGTTGATGTTGTTAGAATGGTTGTTTGGTGTTGTTGTTGTTGAATTGGCAGAGTTAAATTCTCGGGTTGTTGTGTTTACAGGGGAAATGCTTTGCCCAAATTTCTGTAGAATTTGGTGTTCGTTTGGAATTGAATGCCTAAATGCTTATAGCTAATGTTTGATATATATTGGCGTTATGTAGATCTTGGGGTGCCCGAGACGTGAGGTTTGGATTAGCTTGAGAGCAGACGAGGTATGTAAAGCCCTATCTTTCTTTCTTTTGGCATGTCCTAGTGTTAAGTAGGCTATGACGCGAGCCTCGGGGTAACTCCACTGTTAAGATCCGAGCTTGTAAACGGCTCTTATTCGCTTCTAAAGATTCACTCTCTTAATGTAGTCAACTAAGGCATTTATGTTTTCATATGATTGAATTTAAAAAGTTATATAAAGCGTTTTGCTCTTAAAAAGACTCCGTAACTACGAACGTCCGTAACTTCCGTAGACGAGCTCGGATTGCCCCGAAACGTTCATAGGAGATTCCATAAGGCATAACATCCCCCAACTTTCATAGGCGGGCTCGGATGGGGTTGGTACCCGTCCGTGGGCCCCGAGACTTTTCTATGTTCGTTTCTAGTGACTTTCGGAAAGGACTTAGTATGATTGTCACCTTAACTCCCGAGTATGGATTACTTATTTACCTATTGATTTTATGATAATTATTTTTATGCATATGGTTACTCACGACTCTGCTCGTGCATATGATCGTACATCCTTCACCGAGTCCCGGGCCGGTTATGTTCGTGCGCACTATGATATATTCCGGAGTATGATGTGTCCGGTTCGCCGAGCCTCGTTAGAGGGCCGGGTTCCGAGTATATTTGGCGTTATGATGTGCTATGGCGTTATTGTTATATCCCACATTTCGTATGTTGGGACATTCCGAGCCAATTGCGGAAAGTTAAGGACAAGGCTATTTTTCGACTTTGATTTAAGTGTAAGTTGCATATTCATCTTTTATGGGTATGGAGTGTTAAGGGTAAATTTGGAATTAAGGAAAATTTGGAGGCTAAGTGGGGGAAAATAACTTCATGAAATGGCCAAAAGGCCAAGGTGGCCGTGGCCCCCACCCATATGTTGACCAATATTTTCATGCCATGAAATGGCACATGTGTACACCATATACTTGTGGAGCTAAGTGTGTATATATGCATAAGTCATGGCCAAACAAGACAATTCATTATTCTTCCAACTTAAAGAATAATCTAGAAAATTGGAGAAAACTTTGAAAAAAAAATATAGGGCATGACCGGCCATATGCCTAGGCCAATATATATATATGTGCAAGTCATGAAAGAATAAGACAACTCATCATTTTAAGTTCTAGAGAAATCAAGAGAAAGAAAAGAAAAAGAAGAAAAGAGAAAAAGAAATGGCCATGGCGGCCGAACC
>NW_026715542.1:0-19564 GCF_029784015.1 Lycium ferocissimum | reverse complement strand
TTTGGTATAGCTTTATATATTGTACGGGTTATACTCTATAGAAGTCTCTGCGAACAACGTGGGAGTCATAGTTCTTGTTTGGCCTTGTCGGCCGTTATTTTGTTGTACGTAAATGGCGAGAGGCCTTACCGGCTCGCCTTGTTCTATATCGTATGTATGTATATAAGATGTCTCGGTATGCCTTGAGCCGCGTGTCGATTTTGGTATTGCATTTACAATTTCCGATTCTTGTTTTAAAAAAAAAAAAATTTGAGTCGACGTTTAAGGGTTCGCTCGACTCTGACGAGGGTCGGGTGCCCGTCACGCCCTGATGAAGATTGGGGTGTGACATAAAGGTTCGACGAATAAGGATAGAAAGAGTAAGAATAGTAAGGATTTTGTGCTAAGGACAAAAGTAGTAGAACGCTGAGAGATATGGACCCACAGCTACAGCACGATTGCGCAGTTAAGGAAGAACTACGAACAAGTGAACTAAGGAAGTGAAAGGACAAGTAGTGAATGAAAATGTGGACGAGAGGATGACATAGATGGAAGGTAAAAGTAAATGTGGGATAACAAGTTTTCGAGAAGTCAGGCACGGAGTTAGAAGGAAGATGAGAGGCAAGATATAAACGGAGACTTTATAGAAGGACTGTTGGTATAAGGAGCCCCTTAAAGGGGGGGAGATCATATTAGAAGGGGATCGCCATATTTTCAAGTACTAGAAAAGGAAACTTATGACACGAAGAAGGAACTCATGAAAGGCCAAATGGTTTCATTATGACAAGATAAGGCGGACGATAAAAGACGGGCGTAAAGGAAAGAGCAGCTATAAAACGGGACCCCCCCGAAGTACTACAAGACTCTATAAGGTCAGTTGAACATTCGAGGACGAATGTTCTAAAGGGGGGGAGAATGTTATAGCCCGTATTTCGTACGTTCGGACGTTGTGAGATAATGGTGAGAAGTTAAGGACAAGGCTATGTTCTAAAGTTATTTTAATGCATGAGTAGGTTATGAATGATATTTATGGACATTGGTAGTATGGAAATATGGAGCGAGGCTAAGGGCAAAAGATAAATTCGCAAATGCGTCGTGGAAATAATACGGAAGGCCAGGGGTAAAATTGGAACTTCACAAAGTTCAAGAAAAATTCAAGAAAGGGGCCATTTTGGCCGTGTGACACATAGGTATATGTCCACATTTTTATTTAATGTGGATGTGGACCAAAGTGTATACAATAAGACAAGTGGCCACATTTGGTTATTATAAGAAAAATTGGTCATCTTTGACTATTTGAGGAAATTTCAAGAAAAAGAAGAGAAAACTCTAGAAATGGAATAATAATAATAATAAGAGATGATACCACAAGTCATCTTTGTGTAAGGGAGAAATTTCAAGAACAAGACATGTGTTCTTTTGTTATTAGAGGAGGCTAAGTATATAAGCATGAGAGAGGGGGAATTAATTCATGAATTAAGTTGAGAGAAAGAGAGAAAGGAAGACAAAAAAAAAAAAAGAGAGAGAGAGTAAAGGGGTGTTTCGGCCCCCATGGCTGAATTGAGGGCCATGGAAATGGATCACCAAAAACTATTTTTTCCTAGTATTCCAAGTAATTAGAAGGTCCTCTATAATATGGAAGGGGTGTTGGAACAAGAACATCCCTCGTTTGCACGAATTCATGACCCTAGCCAAGAGGGAAGTTGAAGGTAAAAGGTAAGAACTACTCTTTTTTTTATGTGAAATGGATGTTTGGTACATGTTGTGGTATGGAGGAGTGGATGAAAAACATGAAAGCAATGACGTTGAGGTGTGGCCGTGCATGTATGGCATTGGCCGTGAGTTGAGTGGGTGTTATGTGTGTGAATGATGAATCAATTTTTATGTAGTATTTAGTGTTTTGGTTGTTGTTGTAATGTAAAGAAAAGGAATGAATGGAAATTTATGGAAAATATGGAGGTAGTAGGGTGGCCGAATATAGTGTGTGTGTGGAAGTGAGGAATTAATATTATTTAGTAATTTGATTGTTGTGTTGTGAATGGTAGTTATAGTCTTGTGTTGTGCTACATAAGTTGGTCGTGCATGTGTTGTGGAATGAAATGGACAAATTTTACCTAGTCTTGTATTGTTATTGGAATGTATAGAGATGGATGAAAATGCATGAAAATATGTAAGAAGTTGTTGTAATCAAATAGTAGATGATTTGGTAAACTATGGTAAATTGATGTTATTTGACATTTTAGTTGTTGTCGTTATGGATTATGTTATGTAGAATAAAGGTTGTTGTTAAAGTTAATGCATATGAGTGACAATGAAATGTATGGTTGGTGTTGAATTTGAAGGTTTCGGGTAAAGTAGTGTGTTGATTGAGTTGTTGGAATATTATGTGCATTGAATCGAATTAAATTGAATTGAAATGAATTGAATTAAAAATTGAGGTGTTGTTAGAAAAAATTGTTGGTATAGATGATATTGTTGGCCGGGTTGGATTCCCGGATTGTTATTGATTAAAGATTGGGCCGAGCCATATTCTCGGGACGGCGTATTTACGGGGGGATCTTTGCCCCGAAATTTCGCATTATAAGTAAATGTATTTGAAGGGTTAAGAGAGCATATGATAATGAATTTAACAATTGCGTTGATCGTCTTGAAGGTAGAACTAACGGCAACAAGTTTGAACGAACAAGCATAGCTACTAAGGCGCGGCGCAGGTATGTTAAGGCTAAGCCCTTTTCTTTCTACGGCATGAATCACATGATGAAATATTATAAATGCTCCCATAACGACCTTATTTTCAAAGTTAGAATTTATGATTTCAAATCATGATTTCTTCTTAAAGGTTTATAAATGTTTTCAAAAATATTCATTCTCTCCAAAACCTAAGTTTTACGTTTTGGTAGTTTTCATGACTAAAACGACGACTATGATTTCATGACGACAAGGATGATGCCAGATATGAGAAGACGTCTATGATGAATATGTCAAGGATATGTTCTCACCATGAGTACGACGATATGAAAATGTTAAGCTATTTTTGAATAATGACTATTTTAAAGGTTCCAAAGTATATGAAATGATATGTGATGATCCTGTTTTATGATTTCCAGAAATGTTATCCTTCATTGATGGTCTCGCCTTATTATTAGTTCTTTCAAGGTGAGATAAAGCGCCCGTGGTTATTCCATAGTATAATCGGAGGTTACCGACCTTACGTCACTCCGATAGGGTTATAGCTTTTCTTTGGGCTCTCCTGCATGCTATGACATGATATATGTATAAGTATACGTATATGTATATGTATATGGGAAAGATGGGAAAAAGGGCAGGCGCTATAGGCGCACAGCCACCTGATCAGTTGGAGAATGGTACGATATCGTCCCGGACGCGGGATGCCCGGACGCGGGATAAGTGGTTAAATGGATCGGAGCCGACGCCTCGGCAATATGGTATGTTCTATTTTCTTTATATATGAAAATGTGATATTTTCAAAGAAAGAATACGTACATGTATATACAAATGGATCGGGCTGCACGTTCGTTAAAGAATGTATATGGATCGGGCCGCACGTTCCGCAAAGATAGTATACGGATCGGGGCCGCACGTTCCACAAAGATTAAGCATGCATGATTCCGCCTTAAGAGGCACTCATACTTACAAAGTTACACACACGATATGCTTTATACATACAGCTTACAGCCCTACATGATATGTTCCACATGTACAGGTTACAGCTTTACACATGATATGTCTCATATGTACCGGATACTCTCTTTCACGTGACATGTCCTACACCTCTTATTATGTTACCGTTCATGCCTTACATACTCGCACAATGCTCGATCGACCCCTCTTCTTCGGGGGGCGCCCATGCCGCGCAGTACACCCGCACGGATGGAAGATGTTCCGGGGTTGGCAAACTCCCTTTGTTCTCGAGTGTCGCCGAGTCGCATACTATGCCACGATGTTTCATTCGAAGTTAGAGACTTTGCGTACATAGTCGTGAGTTTCGGAGTCGATGTATTATGATATGAGTTTTGTACGCCTACATGTTTAATTGATTTAAAAGCAACGAAAGAGTCTTATTATGTATAAGTAATCTTATTAAGTATGTTTGCTTTAAAGGTTCAAAAAAAAACAATTCAGTACGTAGTAAGAGTCCGCGGGTTCGCTCGGCTCCGGTTACGTGGTCGGGTGCCCATCACACCCTAGTAAGATCGGGGTGTGACAGGTAACATAGAAAGAAACGTAATCATGTGCAACAACAGTATGGAGATGTAGAGTATATCATGTAAGAGAGAGTATCCTGTACATATGAGACATATCATGTGTCAGGGAGTGAGTCAGACATATAGAACAGTAACTTGTACATATAGGACATATCATGTGTAAAGTCAGTAATCCATACATGTGGAACATATCATGTAAGTGTAACCGGTACATAGGGATCATATATAAAGTCAGTAACTCCAGCATAGGAATCATATCATGTAAAGTCGTGACTCCGTGCATATGAGTGCCCCAGGGGCGGATGCCATGCATGCTTGTCCGGTCATATGGTATCATAGCGCCGAACAAGCCGGCTCACCCACATAGCGCCGAAATACGTCGGCTCGCCCATATCCCGCGTCCGGGATGATAAGCCACCGACCAGTGTGGCAATGAAACATGTATCCCTTCCCATTCCCCACATATACATGTATCCCATCCCCGCAACCCATATACAGGTATGGCATGCATGAGAGCCCAAAGAAAGTCATGTATCCGTCGGAGGGACGTAAGGTCGGAAACCTCCGATCGCAATATGGAACAACCATGGGCGCTTTGTCTCACCTTGAAGGAACGATAATTATAAGGCGAGACTAACAATAAAGGATAACATCACGGAACATAAAACGAATCATGACATATCATTTCATATACTTTGAAACCTTGAAATAGTCATTATTCAAAAATAGCTTAACATTTCATATCGTCATATTCGTGGTAAGAACAGATCCTTGACATATTCGTCATATATGTTTTCCCATGTCTAGCATCATCATTGTCGTCATAAAGTCATAGTCGTTGTTTTAGTCATAAAACTTTCAAAATCGTAAAACTTGGATTTTTGAAGAAAAATGAATATTTTGGAAAACCTTTATAAGCTTTTAAGAAGGAAAAAATACCTTGGAACCATTACTTCTAACTTTTGGGAATGAGAGCGTTATGGAAGCATTTATAAAATCGACATACGAATCATGCCATAGAAAGAAAAGGGACGAGCCTTAACATACATGCGCCGCGCCTTACTAGCTACGCTATCCATCCAAACTTGTTAGTCTACATTCAAGAGAGTTGACATAATCATTAGACTCATCACCATATACTTATCTCAATCCTTCAAACAAATTCATTTATATCTGCCGAAATTTCAAAGATCTCCTCTCAGAATATACCATCCCCGAGAATCTAACTCGGCAAATTTTAATCAACAATAATCCGGGAATTCAACCCGGCCAAACAAACAACAATACTAACAATCATACTAACAACATCAACAATTAATTCAAAACAACCCAACCATTATGCAACACTACCCGAACCCTTCCAATTTCAATGGAACAACAACAATACATTTCTTTCTTCCAAATTCATAAACTATACCAACAACAATTCCAACAATACCAACATTAACCATAATATTTCCAACTTCAAAATACTTCATAAACATTCCATATGGTGTTTGTCCCATATTTCCATCACGTAACCATTTTATAACGATTTTACAGCTCTCCTTCTCCGTAAATAAACCAATATTAACACAAATAGAAAGAGATTCATACCTTTCCCTCGATAATAATGCTATATATTTACTCTTCCACCTTGAACTTAAGCCACAAAGCCTCAATACGCGGCTTTGAAGTCGCAACTATACGCTGTCTGGACCGGAATTTGGGAATTATACCTGGTTTTGGGCTAAATGTTGGTGGTGGAAGGTTGGGGAATTTTCTAGAATATTGGGAATGTTTTTTTTTTTTTTTTTTTTTTTTTGGTCTGATTTTTCTGGCTGAAAAATGAGGGGTTAAGCCCTTTAAATAGGCGCTCCGAAGTCACCGTAGCGATCTTATTAGCGCATCTTTGTAGCACCGACTTGCTTGTAGCAATCCTCGTTCATCCGCGGAAATTATTTCGAGACCTAAAACTTTTATACACCGATCTCTTTATTTGCATACCCGGATATGTCCAAAACTCCATACAAATACCGTATAACTTATTCAACATCCTAAACTTTTCCTTATTCCAAATTTACCCTTAACACTCCATACCAATGAAAAGATGAATATGCAACTTGTGCATTAAAACAAAAACAAAATCGGAAATTAAAAGTCTTATCCACAACTTGTCGCAATCCAACTTAAATTATTCCAACGTACAAAATACGGGATATAACATTACAGAACGAATGAGTGGGACTTATTAAGTTCGGTAGGGGAAGTTTAGGATAAGGGTTACTTAATAACGGAAATATTAGCGAGGGTGAGCAAAGAAAGGGTAATTGGAAGAAGGGAATAAGAAGGGAGTGAGACAACGGCATAGTAATAGACCATGACACGCGTCGTTAAGGATCCAGTGCCGAAGTGACGGGACGGTAAAAGACTCGGATATAGAAAGGACGAAGAACGAGGTAAAATGAGAGCAGAGATCTAAAGGCCGATAGCCAAGTAATTATAAGTAATGACGGTCAAAGTGAGTTCATCGCCATCGGGGATCTGGAAGTTTAGGACGAAAAGTAATCATATCCACAGGCGGAAAGCGAATACTGAGGACCAAAGGAGGGCTAAAATAGTAATTGCGTTACGAGAGCGTGTGGAAATCTGTAAAGGCTTCAGTTTACTCCAGATTATGTGCTGAAGGTCATGCGATAAAGTGGACGCGACCATATCAGCATTAAAACATCGTGTTTCATCGGAGTTCGAAAGTTAAGCGTGCTGGGGTGAGAGCAATTTTAAGATGGGTGACCCCCTGGGAAGTTTTCTGAAAAGTCTTACAAATTCAGACGTAAGAAGCAAATGAGAAGTTAGAGTGATCTAAGGAAAATTTGAGTCTGCGGAGTGAGCAGAAACCTTAAGAGAGCGCGCAGCACGGGGCGGACTAGACCGGTAAAAAGAAAGAAGGTGTAGCACAGCTTCAGAATTAAGGTGAGTTGGAATAATGGTTGGAAATATTATGTAAGTGAGATGGTAGAGAACATATGTGTACGCACGTCTATGATATTCCGTACATGGTTATATTGGAGGACATGTGTATTCCGGCGACCAATGTGGCGGTATATGGAAGACATTAACTGGACAAGGTAACGAAGTTCAAGCGAGAAGAAAAATATAAATGGCACGAATGTCACAAGGCAAGCTGATGTTGTTTTCACTACAAGTTGAGCTTGGAAAGTGTTAATACAACGATATTTGGAAAGGAAAGAAAGTGAGTAAATGAACGGCAAGGGGATCAAAATGTCGGAATAAAAGTGCCGCTTAATTGAGATTGGAAATACGGATTTAGGGCAAAGTAGAATTGGGCGATAATATAAGTACACCCCTAAAGGGGGGAAGCGAGGGAGAGAGGTACAAGTGTAAGACGAAGACAATCGATGCTACAATGACCTGGATACGAATGCTTGGGCCGCAGGTAAAGTTCCTTGCTGAGACAAGCTAGGAAGATCAAAAAGCCAGCAGTAAAGGGATAGAAGTCAGGGTAATAATCGAGATGGCGCTGAGAATTAATTATAAGTATCCGGAACAACATGATATTAGGAAATGGAGACTTAAAGGGGGAACACGACAAAGGAAAGTAACGAGTAGCTTACGGAGACATTGTGACAGGTAGTACGGTTATACAGGATCAGAGGTTAAGATGTAGGCAATAGAGTGGTTGCTAGCAGTAGAAAATTTCCTATGGTAGAAAGTAAGAAAAAGCAGGGAAAAAGGAGTATGACAAGGTAGACTCCTACCAAATGCGAGCACGGGAGTAAGATGTGGAATAGTACGAACCAGGAGAAGGAACGATCGTGACTAAGATTAAATATACAGGTCGTGCAAAGGCAGTCATATTACCTATGAATGTTTACACGCTGGAGATGAGACCAAGTACGTGCTTAACGAGAAAAGCTTAGGGTCGGTAACAACAATACGGTGATAATACTTTAGGTGCATTAAGGAAAGATGTTAGGATGGTTTGAGATAAATTACCGAGGTGGAACTAGTACTGAGAACGGACAGGACATGCTTATGGTTGAACCAAAAATGTATTCCGACGCTGGTGGTAGGAGAAGAGAGGCAAAGATAAAGTGAAACATAAGGATTAGTGAAGCTACGTTGAGGTGGTTCTTAGAATAATTTGACCCCCTTCGTACATTCGGGTAAAGATTGCAACATCACGTGTGACAGGGGGGTTGAGAGCAAGATCCGAGCAAAGGGATGATAGAAGAGTTCAGATTAGAGATAAGGTAATGACATGAGACAATGTGTTGAAAATGTGATAAGATGAGTAAAGAAAGATTGTAAGACGATTTAAGCAAGTGATCAGAACTAGTTAGGCCATTAAAGGGAGGGTGAATTTATACGCCAACTTCTTTCAGAATTGCATCAGCCGATAATGGTTAAAGCAGGGAACGGCTATTAGTAGCTAAGAAACAACATAAATCATATGACGATAATCAGTATCGACACTTAGAATCCCAGACTGGCGAATGGGTATGCTTGAAGATATCATCCGTGAAGAACGTAATCAGATTTGACAAGAAGGAAGAACTTAACTTGAGATGCATCGAACCTTATTGCATTAATTGTAAGGAAAGAAGGTTGCGTGCAAAAGACGTGCTTCGGTTAAGGCACCGTGGCGGAATAATAACAGAAAGAAAATGACTCGCGAACTTGAGGAGGAAATGAAAAGGAAACACGATTGGTAAATGAGATTGCATGTTATGGTAATAAAGGAAACCCCCTTGAGACTTTTGCGAGACCTTATGAGACTGGTTGAACATTCGAGGACGAATGTTCCAAAGGGGGAAAGGATGTTATATCCCGCATTTTGTACGCCAGAATATTTTTAAGTTGGTTGCGAAGAGTTATGACAAGGCTATTTTCCGACTTTGTTGTAACGCGTAAGCCGCTTATGATTTTATTGGTGTGGAATATTAAGGAATTTGGGGTTAAAAGTGAATTATGGGAAGTTGGACATTTCATGAAAACTTGGGGCCAAAAATGAATTAATGGAAGTTGTTAATTCATGAATAAAAGGGGGCCATGCGGCCGGCCACATGTGATGTGGGCCATGGCCACATGGATGTTTAATATAAGAGCATAGAAGATGATTAATTAGTCATCTTTTCCATCTCCCACCTATAAAATTCATGAAGTTTGGAGAAAAAGAAAAGAAGGCAAAAATTCGGCCATGGTGGCCGAACATGGCACCATGGAAGTTGACCAAGAAAAATTATTTTTCTCCTAGTTTTCCTACTAAATAGAAGGCCCTCGTTAGCATGGAATGGTTGTTGGAGCAAGCAAAGCAATCGTTTTCGCCAAACACAACTTTGGCCGAGTGGTGGAGTTGAGGCAAGAAGGTGAGGTTTAATCTTCTTTACATGTTTTATGGATGATTTGTGCATGTTGTGATATGTAGAAATGAGTGAAATGCATGAAAGTATGATGTTGAAGTGTAGCCGTGTGTTGTTGTTGTGGCCGTGAATGTGCCATGTGTTGTAGGAATGATGAATTATTGTTATTTAGTATTTTGGTTGTTGTTGTTGTTATGTATTCTATGATGAGAATGAAAGTTCAATGACTCAAGTGGAAGTTGTAACCGTTTGTGGGCTGTTTTGGAAGCTAATGAAATTGTAATATGGTTTGTAGTATTTATGATAAGAATGTTGTCATTGTGTGAATTGTTGATATAGCTTATGAATTTGGAAGAAAAGAATGAATTGTGTTGCTCTTGCCAAGTTTGGAAAGTTTCGGGTGGAGTAGTACATTGTTTGAATTGTTTTGA
This sequence comes from Lycium ferocissimum, assembly GCF_029784015.1. NCBI lineage: Eukaryota > Viridiplantae > Streptophyta > Magnoliopsida > Solanales > Solanaceae > Lycium > Lycium ferocissimum. The sequence continues at coordinate 9,565 of NW_026715542.1, read as the reverse complement.
ATATTTTGCGGATTGCTTAAAGCGCTCTTGAATCTTATGTGAATGGTTTCGGATTGGTGCTTGAACATGTAATCGTCGATGTTGGTTTGAATATATGTAGTTGGAATGAGTATAAAAGAATGTCGTCGGATTCTCAGTAAGGAGTTATTAATGCTAGAATGCGTTTTGAATTAATTATTGATGTTGTTTATATGGTTGTTGGTATTGTGGTTGAAGATTTGGCCGAGTTGAATTCTCGGGGATGTCGTATTTATAGGGGAAATGCTGCCCAAATTTCTGTAGAAAAAGTAATGGCTTGGAATTGGATTCTTCGATGTTTATGACTAATGTTCGATATCTATTGACATTGTGTAGACCTTGGAGAGTCGAGACTTGAGTTGGATTAGCTTAGGAAGCGATCGAGGTATGTAAGCTTACCCCTTCTTTCTTTGGCATGTCTTAGTGAAAAGTAAGTTATGACACGTACCCCGAGGTAATTCTACTCTTGCGATCCGAGCATGTTTATGATCCGTATTTGTTTCTTGATATTCATATTCTTAATGTAGTCAAATTATGGTCTTTATGTTTTTCTCATGAATGGATTTCAAGATTTGCATAAAAGTTTATTTTCAAAAAAAGTGAGTTTGTTTCCTAAACGATTCCGAAACTACGAACGTCCGTAACTTTCACCGAAAGGCTCGGATCGCTTCGATATGTTCGCATGAGGTTCCATGATAGGTAAGGCCCGTAACTCTTACAAGCGGGCTCGGATTGACTTGATATGTGTTTGCGATCCCTTAAATTTATTTTAATGCAGTTTCAATGACAAAATAATTAGAACGGAATTTGATACGATCTTTTTTTTTTTTTAAAAGAACCTAACATGGTTATTGTTTTAGCTTTCGAGCATCGACTACTTGCTTATCCATTGAGTCTGTTATGATGATTTATGTGCATATGGTTTCTCACTACTCTGCTTGTGCGAAGCTCAATATGTCTTTCACTGAGACCCGGGCCAGGACATGTATTCGTGCAACTCCTTTGCATTATTCACCGAGTCCCTCACTAGAGGGTCGGGACACGCTATATATATATGTATATGATGATATGATGATATGGGGATGGTGGCCAGGATGGCATACCGAGTCCCTTTCTAGCGGGGCCGGGACACGCTATTCACCGAGTCCCTCACTAGAGGGCCGGGTACGGTATATATGTATATATATGTACATGCATGCATACATGATGATGACATGATTTTACTTACCGAGTCCCTCACTAGAGGGCCGGGACACGCTATATGTACATGCTTATGATGATTTGATACACCGAGTCCCTCGTTAGAGGGCCGGGACACGCTATATGTATACATGATGATTATATGATTTTGATATGCATGATAAATCTTTTCGAAGGCAAGTTTTATGATTTTCTGTACTCTTTACTTCAGTATGATCCCGCTTACTGTATTTCATGCTTTACATACTCAGTACATATTCCGTACTGACCCCCTTTCTTCGGGGGCTGCGTTTCATGCCACGCAGGTACACCCAGATGAGTTGAAGATATTAGCAGAAGATGTTCCAGCGGGATTGGCGAGCTCCATTTTCTCCGGAGTGCTGCCGAGACAGAGCATTATGATATGGTCTCATGTTCCATGTTAGAGACTTTGCAGACTGTGTCGTGTATGTAGTATGTCAGTGTTGTAAGCGGCTCCATAAGCCGATGTATTGTGATGCATTATTTTACGGGTTTTATACGATTACAGGTCTTACTTGATTTGAAAAAGATGAAAAGCAAGTTTGTTTTTAAAAATCTTTCATTATGCACTTATGTTATGCTATGAGGGCCCAATATGATTATGAGTGTCACGAGAGTTAGCGGGTTCGCTCGGCCCTAGGTAAGGGTCGGGTGCCCATCACACCCTATCGGATTAAGGGTGTGACAATATCTTTTAGTCGCTTCCTCGCTAGGCTTTGCTCATTTTCATGACAATCCTTATTTTTATTCACATAATATCCTATTCGTAACCAACCTTATAGTGTCACACTTCTTAACTTTTTGCCCTTTCTGGTCAATCTTATCTTTAATATCCCACAAACTGTCTTGTCCGCACATTCATATCCGTCACTATTCTTTCCCTGTACTCTTGTCTTAATCATGCTGTTATTATTTCTGTCACGACCCAACCCCGTAGGCCGTGACTCGTGCCCGAGTTGGACACTCATACGTACCCTTACCCCACATAAGCGTAATAGCAAAATAAACATATATAGTAATAATTAAAGATATTATCAGATGGCACAGAAGCGAGTATGACGCACGAAGGCCGATCAGGCCGTCACAAAATACACATACAATCCCCAACATACCCGAACTTACAAAACATATACAGAACCCACTATACGTGTCTACAGACCTCTACAGACTGAAAACATAAACATATGACGGGACAGGGCCCCGTCGTACCCCTGAAATCCGAATATACATACATATCAGAAAGGACTGTACCAAAATGTAAGCTCCGAACAAAGGAGCACTGTAGTAGCTGATAGATGGCCTAAGCGGGCGGATCTGCGAAGCGTGCGTCCGTGCCGTGGGCATGAAACACAGCCCCGAGAAGCAAGGGGTCGGTCACGAAAAAAATGTACTGAATATGTAAAGCAGAGACTGTAATAAACAAAATCAAAATCGGAACAGAATGTGCGGAGAATGAACAAAATGCGTATACAATAAAAATAGATGTCAGAAATCGTAAATAGAGTATGCAGAAAACATATGCCAAAGCCGGCCCCGTTAGGGACTCGGCGGTCAGAATGTGGTCGCCCCCGACGCTGGCGCCACAAGCATAACAGATCAGAACATAACGTATGGCCATATCGTAACATAATCATAACAAAGCGTACATGGCACAACATACACCACAACCCATGTACGTATAATACCGCCCCTCACACCGGAGCACGGCGAACAATGCAGAGAAATACGCTTGAGAACATATCCTGGCCCGGGCTCAGTGGGGGAAACATTGAGGCATCCACGAGTGGAGTAGTGAGAAACTGAATGCAATAAAATACCATATAGGCTTCCAGAGACTCGATGAAGCATAGCGGATAACAAATCAAGCAATGGAACCGGACGGAATCATATTAAGCGAATATCGGATGTCATAATGAATTACGGAGAAGTAACCTTTCTATGATCGTTTCCATATTCCAAAATAGTTTATAAGACTTAAGGAAATGTTTAAATCGCTTTCCGTTTAGTAGTTAAAATAGTAGTAAAAACGTTTCCTAAAAAAAAAGCTGCTCAAAACTAGTCATGAACATAAAAGGGTAAAATCGGAATTTAGCGGGTCTATCTTAGGACGACCAAAGCGATGAGCTCGAATTATGCTTATTAAGCTCATAGAATCATCTACATAGATCTTAGGACGTTCCATAGCTTCCTAGGCAACTCATGAACATTTGCATAATTCTCAATCGAAACGTACCTAAAGGATTCAATTCTACTGAACGAAAATGGAGGATTTTTAAACACGGATTCCGATGAACGAAACACTTTCCGAGAGTCAAATTCGATTCTAGTACACTTAGGTCATGCCAAGAAAGGAATAGGAAGGCTTTACATACCTTTTACGCCTCTTACGCTCTCCAAAGCTCACTTTCCGTTTCGCCAAAATCTGCAAATGGTCATCCTTACCAGTTACTATTCATGCACGCTAACATTTCAATCTTTGGTTTCTATCCGGCTACCGAAATTTCGCAGACTTCCCTATAAATACGACACCCCGAGAATTTAACTCGGCTCAAATACCAACAACAACCAAACCAATAACATCAATCCACAACAAAGATCACAAACTAACACAAATGGTCTTCTTTTTACACAAAGTCACAACTTCTAAACTAACTTCGCATTTTAATCCAATCATGATGTTTTCATACTCATTTACCTTCCAAAATCATTCCAACACCATCCAAAGACATTACACATGATTTTTCATATTATTCATAATATATAAATTTTCCACCGAAACCATAACCCGTCCAAAACTTCCATTCTTCAACCAACATGTTCATAACACATTATCATTTATCAAATTCATTAACAACCAACATAACTAGCACTTAAACAATACATTTCCATACTTCCATACCAACTATGTAAAAACTCATATACTTTCCTACAACACACATATGCAATTCTAATGCCAAACTTAATCCGTTGAACTTCCATTTACATTATAACGATCGCGACGACGCAACTAACACCTTAAACAAAATAAATTCAACATGTTCCCTCCTACTATATGTCACACGGCCAAAGGCCAAATTCCAACTACATTCCATTTTCATTCAACTTCCATTTCCAATGTGAATTCCACAACAACTACAACCATAATACAACACAAAATCCACATAATCACATTACACTACACACGGCCACATGCATCCCTATATTTCCACCATACAAACTTTCATATTATCATGTATTCTACTTATTTACATGTACTACAACACAAACCAACCTTCATAACATAAACAAAAGGATGAAACCTTACCTTCTTCTTCAAACTTCTTCACTTCCTCAAGTGTTGAATTGAGGAAACCAAAGCTTATTCTTTCAAACCAATTGTACTAAGTTGTAAAGGGACCTTGAATTGGTATGAAAACCACAAGAAAATAATTTTGGAATAAAGATTTTTGTGAGTTGATGTTGGTTGGTCTTGGCCGAATGGCCTATTGTTGTTGTTCTTAATTTTTCTCTCTTGTTTTCTCCTTCTTGTTTTGTCTTGAAAATTCTAGAGAAATTCACAACTCAAGCCCCTTATATTAATTAAGTGATCACATGGTGATCACACACCCCTTCATGGGTTTGGGCCACCTCCCATGGCCGGCCACCCTTCTCTTTTTGGGCTCAATTTTCATTTTATTTTTTGAGCCCAATTGACGATGGATCGTTTTTGGGAAATTCACGGACAAATTTTCAAGATTCCAATTTTGCCCTTAAGCTTCCCTAATATTTCCGCGTCCATACTTCCTTAGACATCACATGTACATTAAGTAAGATCCAATTAAAGCCTTGTTTCTTACCATTCCGAATTATTTCCAATTTTCCGAATACGCACAAAATGCGAGATGTAACAATTTCTTCCAACTTTAATCTCGTCATAATCTATCCATACTTATCAATTCAGTTAGTACCTTAATATGACACTCTATCAAGGTTTGCCAACCTCTTCTAACTCATCCCTTAATATCACAAGCCCTTTCCAAATTCTTTTTACCATGTTGATATCGACCTCCTAATTACCATTACCACCAATTCAGTAGTTAACTTATTTTTCCAGGTCAGCCGTACTTGCAACTTAGTCACATTCTGTCCTTACTATTGACACAACCCTTCAAAACATATCACAAACCCATATCTCATTCTCTTTTATTTCCTGGAAAAAAATTCCGGCAGAGTTTCCTCTATAATTCTTACTATCTCAAAACCTGTACGCAGGAAATACCAACAATGTCTCACAAGGCCAACATATATATATTATATCATATCATATCACAGCCACACAGGGCTCCCGGTATCAACATCAGTATGAAAATGATGGGCTTACCTCGTATGTCCAACTCGAACCACGCCTGTTACACTTTCCTATTTACTTTCCCTTTCGGTTTCCAACTTTACATTTCGATCATTCTTCAATACCTTAGTCAACATATGCCTTTTGTACATTTACTTACTCGCGCGCTTCATATCTTTCAATATCATCATCACTTTCTTCGTCGATGCCGTCCTTTTCCGCCGAAATCAAAAGTTAGTACGAGGGATCTCATTTCCTATGACTTGGCTCTATCGCACGAGTAAGACGGTAAAAAGGGTCACCGATTCCTAATTGCCCCGCAGCCTCCTCACATTTTATGAGTGTGGCCGGCTTCACACCATAAACAAGACTCGCTGACACGGTGTGTAGACAATCCGAGGACGAACCGCTCTGATACCACTTTTGTCACGACCCAACCCCGTAGGCCGCGACTAGTGCCCGAACCGGGAACCCGTACACCCGTTAACTAGAAGTAGCATACGAATAACTTATTCGGTAACCAAATAACATATACGTACGAAAAGGTGAAACGTCGCCCCAAAGTCACATAAATATACATATCGCCGTCACAACTTCCAAAGCAGTAAAATATCACATATGAGCCGTAAGGCTATCATAATATCAGGGGGGACGTCCCGTATCGCAAATCCTACGTGTACACAACCGAACGAGATTACCCACAACTCACACATATATGTCCGTAGACCTCTAAGAATAATGACAAAATCATATGACGGGACAGGGCCCCCCGTACCCGTGAATAAACATGTACATATATGCAATAACAGATCCGGACCAAAACATAGGCTCCCGAACAAGAGCGCTCCAAAACAGGTGAACAGAATCCTAAGTGGTGGATTATCCAAGTAAGTACATGTACCGTGCGCGTATGAAACGCACCCCGAAGAAAGGGGGTCGACGTAATATGTACTGAGTATGCAAAGCATGAAATATAGTAAACAAGATCATAGTTAAAGCGAAGGTACAAAAGTAAATGCAATATCCAAAAATATCAAAATGCTTACTCATAAAAACACAAATCATGCGACGGGGCTCTTAGAACTATGGTCGCCCGCTGTCCGTCAAGCGCCATAACACATCATACTCCGAAGATTTCATATCTCCGAAACCCGACATATCACATAACACACCGTAACGCCGTAACACGTCATAACGCCAAATATACTTGGTACCCGGCCCTCTAATAAGGGCTCGGCGAACCGGACACATCATACTCCAGAATATATCATAGTGCGCACGAAACATAACCGGCCCGGGACTCGGCGAAAGATGTAATAACAGAATGCACGAGCAGAGTCGTGAATAACCATATGCAGTGGAAAACATTTTCAAAGACTCAATAGCATAATCAAAACAAACCATTACTTAAGAACCAAAACATTAATCAAATCAAGTTTCCTCCGAACGTCGCTCGGGGACATATCGAATAGAGATTTGGAATTCATAGATACGTGTCAAAACCATATGACATAGCTTATGGGAACTGAAAGCATAATCATCATTATAGATTCGACAGATAAGTACACTAACCATATCCGAAAGGTCGGGATGGTAGCCATATTAAGTTTTGTCACAAAGTCGTGCGAACTATACAAAGGAAAGTCGCGGGACCCACGGACGGACGTCAACCCAATCCTAGCCCGCCTATGGAAGGTGTAATCATTATACGCTATGGAACATCCCACGAGCATATCAAGGCGATCCGGTTCTGTCTACGAAAGTTACGGCCCTTTTCGACACAGAACCCTTTAGGAACAAAACTTTTTATGCAACATTTGAAAACCAATTATTTCAAAGACATAAGGGCCATTATTCCATTACACTATGAATGTCAAAGATAAAATTCAAATAAGAATCGTAGGCATACTCGGATCGCGAGAATAGAATTTCCTCGAGGCTCGTGTCATAGCCTATTTACAACTAAGGCATGCCAAAAGAAGGAAGGGTTAAGCTTTACATACCTCGTCCGCTTCCTAGATTAATCCAAACTTACGTCTTGGCTTCTCCAAAATCTACAATAACATCATTAGACGCCCAACATTATTCGTAAGCTCTTAGAAATCCAATTCTAAACTAGCACTCCATTTACGAAATTTGGGCGATTTCCGTAAATTCAACATCCCCGAGATTTCAACTCGCCTAAATCTTCAAATAACAATACCAACAACCATTCTAGCAACATCAACAATTAATTCAAAAGGCATTCTACCATCAATAACTCTTTTCTACATATTGCGATAACATTCCATTTACGTTCAAATTAACCACATATGATCAAGCCAACATCAATGCTTACATACATTCAAGTTCTAATCCGAAACCATTCAAACAAGATTCAAGAACATTTCAAACAATCCGCAAAATATTCAAACGGCCCAACCAATGGGCAACATCACCCGAACCTCTCAAATTCTATAAGAACAACGACAACACATTTCTTTCTTCCAAATTTATATACTACACCAACAATCTACATGTTAACAACTTCATTTCCATAAATACGAGAACCATATGGAAATCACATTTTCTTCTCTAACAACCAACAAACGACTCCAACTTCCATTTAAATCATTAAACCTTCATTTTCATCATAGAATCCATACAACAACAACCAAACATGCTTAAATAAAATTAATTCTCACTCCTACACAACACCATATATATATATATATATATATATATACGGCCACCACACCACACACACGGCCACACACTAACATCCATATTTTCATGAATTTCACCCATTTCCACTTACTACAACATGCACAAACCATTCATAACATATAAAAAGAGGATTAAAACTTACCCTTTTTACTTAGTTCTTCAACATGACTTAGGTTGAGAATTGCATGAACAAAGGCTTGGCTTGCCCTAACAATTATTCCATGTTGTTTAGCACCTTCCAATTAGTTGAATTGCTAGGAGAAATTATTTTTTTGGAGAAGATTTTTGGTCTTCTATTTTTCTCCTCCATGGCCAAACCCTCCATGGCCGAACCCTCTCCTCTTCTTTTCTGCGCACGAGGCCTCTCCTCTCCTCTTCTCTTCGGCCATGGCCATGGAGGGTTCGGCCATGGAGGAGAAAAATAGAAGACCAAAAAAATCTTCTCCAAAAAAAAAATTTCTCCTAGCAATTCAACTAATTGGAAGGTGCTAAACAACATGGAATAATCGTTAGGCAAGCCAAGCCTTTGTTCATGCAATTCTCAACCTAAGTCATGTTGAAGAAACTAAGTAAAAGGGTAAGTTTTAATCCTCTTTTATATGTTATGAATGGTTTGTGCATGTTGTAGTAAGTGGAAATGGGTGAAATTCATGAAAATATGGATGTTAGTGTGTGGCCGTGTGTGTGGTGTGGGTGGCCGTATATATATGGTGTTGTGTAGGAGTGAGAATTAATTTTATTTTAGCATGTTTGGTTGTTGTTTTATGGATTCTATGATGAAAATGAAGGTTTAATGATTTAAATGGAAGTTGGAGTCGTTTGTTGGTTGTTAGAGAAGAAAATGTGATTTCCATATGGTTTTTGTATTTATGGAAATGAAGTTGTTAACATGTAGATTGTTGGTGTAGTATATAAATTTGGAAGAAAGAAATGTGTTGTCATTGTTCTTATGGAATTTGAGAGGTTCGGTGATGTTGCCCATTGTAGGCCGTTGAATATTTTGCGGATTGTTTGAAATGTTCTTGAATCTTGTTTGAATGGTTTGATTAGAACTTGAATGCATGTAAGCATTGATGTTGGCTTGATCATATGGTTAATTTGAACGTAAATGGAATGTTATCGCAATATGTAGAAAAGAAAGGCTGATGGTAGAATGCCTTTTGAATTAATTGTTGATGTTGCTAGAATGGTTGTTGGTATTGTTGTTGAAGATTTAGCTTCTATTGAATCTCGTGATGTTGAATTCTGCTGGTGAAATGCCGCCCAAATTTTAATGGAGTTAGTTTAGAATTG
>NW_026715541.1:0-19802 GCF_029784015.1 Lycium ferocissimum | reverse complement strand
AGTTGGATGACCGATTCTTGAGTGTTATGATTATAATCATGTTATAAATGATAATGAAAACATAGGATAGACGTTGTATATGAATGAACGTAATCGTGTGTTATGACCATGAATATGGATGATTGGAAGTGAATTGAGAAGTAAGGATAATGTAGTTGAATAAAGGCTATTGTTATGATGTTGTGAATGTTATTATTGATGTTTGGGAGTTGATATATGATATGGAGGAAGTCGTATAAATAAAGGAGATGCTGCCCAACTTTCTCTAGCTTTAGATGCTGCCCAACTTTCTCTAGCTTTAATCATGTATGCTAAGCTATCGATTTTCTAATGATAGCATAACTCTAATGAAGGTAGAAACGTGAGCATTGAAGGAGAACGTGCAAGTAATAGAATAGTTGAACGGAAAGGTATGTAAGGCTAACCCTTCTTTCATAAGGCATGGTTCTTTGGCCAAATATCTATTCTTCTACATGAGCCTATGATATCCTCCAATGATTCTATCTCTAAAAAGGCTACTAAGCTCATGATCCTTGATATGTTACGATTGTACTAAATTCCTTATACGGTGAGTAATCCTCTAGGGATAGATGTAATGAATGACGATGGTAATGATAATAAGGATGCTTATGAGCTTTCATGTATATATGCTTATGAATGGCTACTATGAAACGCCGAGCTTATATGGCCGGCGTATATGTAAATATATATATATATATATATATATATATATATATATATATATATATATATATATATATATATATATGCGCACGCACCACCGCAACGATTAGATACAGTATAACCCGAGCCTTGGTAGGGCCGGGTATGTATGACTCGAGCCTTAGTAGTGCCGGTATGTGAAACACCGAACCTTCGTGGTCGGGTATGCTATGTGTATGCAATGTATATGATATGTATATGATATGAATTTGAGTATGAATGGAAATATGACTACGAATACGAAAATGGATACGAAATGTAAATGAGTACGGATACGAATACGAGTACGGATATGGATGTATGTACACGGATACGCAATAGAAATGGAATGTCCCTATGAAAAGCAAGTAAGTGTTATGACGATGATACTATTATCTCCCATCCTATGCTATTTCATATGTTGCCTATTATGCTTTCATATTGATGTTGATCATGCTTTACATACTCGACATTCTTCGTACCGACGTCCTTTTGTTTGTGGACGCCGCGTCATGCCCGCAGGTGGCCAGGGAGACATGCTTGATCCATAGCCTTATTACTCAGGGACTACATAGCGGAGCTCTATTTCATTTGGAGCTATAGTTTTTGGTACTTATTCTTTTGTGTACATATTTATGGGCATGGCGGGGTCCCGTCCATACTATATGATATGACATACTCTCCTTAGAGGCTCGTAGACATGTGTATGTGGTTAGAAGTGTTTGGCCTTGTCGGCCTATATTTTGGATATCATTTTGTTAGCCTCGTCGGCTTATGTACATTGATATGGGCATTGTGATTGATGATGATATATACGTATTGTTGCCTAATTTGAACTAGTATGAATAATGGATGGAAAATATGATCTAGTTATATGGCTCACCTAGATGTAAATGCGAAAGTATGTTAAGAGGTGCCCGGGTGGGTTAGCACCGGGTGCCCATCGCGGCCCTCCGGTTGGGTCGTGACAAGTTCTATTTGCAAGATCAAGATCAAGCTTTCTTGGGTGATAAGTGTAGGAACCTAGACCCTCAAGCGCGTTTATTGTTTCCACATAGCCCTCCATATCACAATCCTCAAAATTTATCAGAGCTACAGCGAGTGCTTCTCCTAGACTTTCTTCTTCCATTTTATATTCGACAGCATCGTCAATCCCATCAAACGAATCAATAACCGAGATGCTCTCATAAGTGCTTGAAAACTTCATCCCCTTGCTTGCTTGGAAAGTCACTTCTTCGTCATTCACTCGGAACTTTATTTCATTCTTTTCGTAGTCCATAAGTTTTCTTCCGTAGCAAGAAACGGTCTTTCCCAAGATAATGGAATATCTCTATCCACCGCACAATTAAGAATCACGAAATCAGCAGGCAACATGAACTTACCCACTTGCACCAACACGTCATCTATAACCCTAATTGGCTTCTTGATAGATCTGCCTGCCATCTGTAATCGCATAAAAGTCGGTCTAAGAGTCCCCAATCCATATTGTTTAAAAATAGCAAGGGGCATCAAGTTAATACTTGCCCCATTATCACACAAAGCACGGGCGAATGCATGAAGCCCAATATTGCACGGAATAGAGAATGCCCCTGGGTCTCCCTTCTTCTGAACTGTGGTGGAAGCAATAATTGCACCTACACGATGAGTTAAATTCACTGTCTCATGTTGAACATACCTTTTCTTTGTAAGCAGGTCTTTCACAAACTTAGCAAATTCGGGCATCTCTTTGACAAAGATCTAAGAATGGAAAATTCACTGTTAACTGCTTCAACTGATCATAGAACTTCTGACACTTAACATCATCATTCTTCTTTGCCAACCTCTAAGGAAAGGGAGGCTTTGCTTTGTACATCTGAGCCAAAGGGGGAAGAGCCCCTTTTATCGAGTGTTTCTCTATATCAGCAGCAACTTTTTCTTCACCATGGAGTTCCTCGTCAATTATAGGCACTTCAGAACACACCTCTTCTTCCTAAATAATAGGTTCTAGATCAACCACTTTCTTGTCAGCACCTTGAAGTATTTTACCACTCCTCGTGCTAATACCAAAAGTACGTTCCACTCCCCCACCATTCTTCGGGTTTAGAATAGTATCACTAGGAAGCCCTCCTTTTCTAGCAGGGTGCTATTCTCTGGAAAGATCACGCATCTGCTGTTCAAGATTGTGAATAGTCAGCCGAATGAGAGACCACCGTCTCTGATAGCCCAGATAATGTCTTTTCAGTGTTTGTCTGACCCGCCAACACTTTTTCAAGCATTGAGTCCAACTTCGAACTACCTTGATTATTAGATTGCCCTTTTGGTGGAATATAAGGGTTGGAACTTCTGTTCCCAAAATTTTCGTTATTGTTGTTTTATCTCCCTTGGTTCGGTCCACCATAGTTGTTGTTGTAGTTCCCTTGGTTGTTGTTATAGTTCCCTTGATTGTATGACCCCTGCCCTTGTTGGGGTCGCCAGTATCTCTGAATTAGCCTGGGAATATCCCCTTTCGCTTTGTAATCTGCATACTGAACATTCTCAACTTGCGGAGGGGGGCCCTCTTTATACAGACCCTCATGGACTTGGTACATTCCAGGCGGCATGCCTGAGATATCTTCACAAACATTTACCTTCTTCGTTTCTTTCTCATCAAGCCTCTTTGTCAGTAAAGAGAGACTAGTGGCCAATTGTGCCAATGTGTGCTGCGTTTCCTGGCTGTCTTTTATAATATTTTGAAACAACGGTGTTCCAAGTGATAGCCCATCAGAATTATTTGAATGTCATGCTTGGCTATGTGTAGTTAATCGATCAAGTATATCAGTAATGGTAGCATAGGACTTATTCATAAAACACCTGTTGGCAGCATTATAGGCGATCGCTTGGGTCATAGGATCCAACCCTCTATAGAACTTCTCCTTCAAAATCTGATCTGGAAAATCATGCTTTGGACTCCTATCCAAGTATTCTGTGTACCTGTCCTAAGCTTCGAAAAGTTGTTCCCCATTACGTTATTTGAACTCGTAGATCTGATCACGAATTTCAGCTCTTTTACTCGGAGGATACAACTTCCTGAGGAACACTCTGACCATCTCTTCCCATGTAGCAATAGAGTTTTGGGGCAGCTTTATGAACCATTTTCTCGCTTCTCCGGCTAACGAATATTTGAAGAGTTTCCAAATTTTGAATTAACCTTTCGAGTCACACCCCGTTGGATATGCTGAGAGCACACATCTAGAAAGTTCGTTATGTGTTGGTGAGGCTCATCATCGACTGCATTCCGAAAGAATCCCTCTTGTTTGAGCATATGATAGAGGGAATTGTGAAACTTGATAATAGTAGCAGTCACCCTCGGCTGAATGATTGCAGATGCAAAGTCTTCGTCTGCTTCTGGTTCATCAGAAAAAACATTCTCGATCGGAAGTTCGTTGTTGGCCATGATCACCTGGTTTAAAAGGTAGCAACAAGGTGCGTTGGAATATGACAAAGACTTTAAGAAGAGTAAACACTATTTAGTAATTTCAAAACCGTATTCCCCGGCAACGGCGCCAAAATTTGATACGCTCAAATTACACCTATTAATGGTAAAACGCGGACGTTGTCAAATATAGTAACCCAACAAGGTTGGGGTCGAATCCCACAAAGAATATGGTGTGAAAAGTTTACTAAACAAGTATTGTACTAATCTTGCGGTCCGGGTGTATTCCAGAAAAGGGTTTTATAGTTGATTTGGTTTGTGGACTAGTTTAAAGTGATCGGAAATTTAAAGTTGTAAATATATGGGTAAAAAGAACCAAGGTTGTGTCCCCGTCAGATAAAGTGTATGATCATGGGTATCGAATCTGATATACTTCTAATGGACTGTTTGTATGGATGCACTTAACCCTTATGTGAATCTGAACTATTTCCCAATAAGAAAAGATTATTTCTTTCTATGCTTTTTCCAAAGATAAGAAAGTATGCATGAAGAACGGTTAATTATGCCAAGTAAATTCCTCTTATTCCTAAGTGAATTTATTAAACAAGGTTTAAAGCTCCCGAGTTCTTGTTATTTGTTCTTACCTAACCCTAGCTATTTTCCCAAATAAACTAAAGCTTAAGGCATTAGCTAATGTTTGCAACCACTAACTATATGATGAAAACGAAGAACAAATAAACCCTAACAATCCATTATGCGTATATCTTTCATGATACCCAATCACAACACACCCATCCTTGGGTTCACAACCTTAGTAAAGGTGTTTAGCTACTCATGGAAACAAGAAAACAATAAAAGATTGAAGATTGTGTAATTGAATTATTGTATTGAACTTACGAATAAAACTTGAAAGTAGTGAATGTAATTGTCTGGAAATCTTCAAAAGCAATAACAACTCAAAAGTAATTACTACAAGTCTAAAACTCTAGATGTCTAAAAATAAAACCTAAACAGGTATTTATACAAGTCAAAGCTCGAAATAATCAATCCCAGTCCTGTTCCAGGTCGGCTTGCACTTCGACGGGTCGTATTTGCACTTCGACAGTCGTCGACATGCTCGACGACCATATCGACGATCTGAGTATACTTTTATCAATCTGTAGGAACACGACCGTCGAAGAACTTCGACGGACCATCGATCATGTCGACGATCTGATTATGATATGATGAATTGTCACTTCGCAGGAGCTTATCGACGTGGCAACTCGACGGGCCGTCAAGCATGTTGACGGTCCGTCCTTATGCTTATAAGAACAAATTGTTTCTTTTCCTCATTTTTTTTGCTTTTCGAGCATTCTAACTTCAAAATACCTGCACAACACACAAAACACATCAAACTAACACAAACTTGCTCGAAAATAAGTAAAACTTAGAGTTAAAAAGCATTAGCTGTGCCAAAATTCCCGGCACATCACATAGTGCACTATTACATTCACTCATATACAATGTCTATCCCATGTTATTTATATCATTTATAACATAATTATAATCACAACATATCAAGAATCACGACTCATTCCATACTACTACTCAAAAATGCCACTATTCTCACATTCATGACCCATTTTCTATCTCCTTATACAATCCAAGTCATTCAACCTTTCAATACCTTAAACAACATGGAATGACCATAAAACATACCTTAGATGGTGTAGGAATGGACTTTGGGTGGAAACACTTCACTTGAGCAAAACCCTAGTTTCACTTCCACTTGGATTTCTTGTCTTGGATGAACCTTAATGAGTTTCTTGCACTTGATTCTCTTGGTTTGATGAAGTCGATCATCAATTTCCTTTGAATTCTTGTGGAAGAGATGTGGAGAAATATTCTATATAGTTCTTGAGAGAAGGAGAGTGAAAATGTAATGAAATGAAATGAACTTGGGTCCCCTTTTTAACAACTCACAATCTGTCCCTCTTTGGTTTCACGGACCAACATATGGTCCGTATATTTTATATGGACCGTATGTATGGACGTACCTTTGGTCCAGTGAAGGCTGCCATTCTTGGAAGAATATACGGCCAATATATTTTATACGGCCAGTATGTTGGTCCGTATAATGCCCAGCTTTTTCGAAACTCATTCTTGTCGACTCGTTCGATCTCCAATCCTTATGGAACCTTCTTAACACTTGTTTAACACCTCATTAACAATCTAAGGGACATTATAACTCTTCCCCAAGACATCATTAAGTCATCATTAACTTGTTACTCGTAAATCCTTTCCGATACATAATGTATACCTTGCCTTTCTTGGCAAACTTTCTTCTCTTACCTCAAATGTCTTTGAAATCTCAATTAGGACCATCAAATGCTATTTCTTACTTATTGAAACATCATATACTTCGTGACCTTCGTTAGTTTATTCACTGTGCATTAACGTAAAAAATTTTGAGGTGTAACATTCTTCTTTGAAATCTCAATTAGGATCGCCAGAGTTTCCCCTGTAATATGGCACTACCATCCTGTCACAACAGCCCCTAATAATAATGCCTCACCGGGCCACAACATCATAGCAATAAAGTTTGGCCACACACGACCAAATGCATAAAATGGAAAACATACGTACCTCATGATCTTGATGTCTCGTCTTGGATCTCTTCCGGGGGTTGAAATAAGTGTAGGTACTTGGACTTCATATTTTCTTCCGCTTCCCAAGTCATTTCTTCTCGGTTGTTGTTTCTCCACAAAACCTTAACTGAGGCCACTTCTTTGTTTCTAAGCCTCCGTACATGCCTATCTAATATGGCAATGGGTACCTCTTCATAAGTCAGCTTTTCTATCACTTGAACATCATCTACTAGCACGATCCTAGTAGGATCTCTGACATACTTACGAAGCATTGAGACATGGAAAACCAGATGGACTGACTCCAAATCAAGGGATAGATCTAATTTGTAAGCCACTTCGCCAACCTTGTGTATAATCTCATAAGGCCCAATGTACCGGGGACTAAGCTTCCCTTTTTTGCCAAATCTCATAACTGGCGACACCTTTAAGAATACCTAATCTTTTACTTGGAACTCTAAGTCCCTTCGGCGATTATCTGCATAGGATTTTTGACGACTCTGAGCTGTCAACAATCGATCCTATATAAACTTGACTTTCTCTATAGCTTGTTGGATTAAGTCCGGCCTTATTAATTTGGTCTCCCCTACTTCAAACTACCCAATTGGGGATCTGCACTTTCGCCCATATAAAGCCTCATACGGTGCCATTTGGATGCTAGAATGATAACTATTGTTGTAAGCAAATTCAATAAGCGGTAAATGATCATCCCAACTACCTCCAAAATCCAGTATACATGCCCGTAGCATATCCTCAAGGGTCTGAATGGTAATTTCAGCTTGTCCATCAGTCTGTGGGTGAAAAGCTGTGCTAAGACTCAACTGAGAGCCCAAACCCTCTTGGAAGGATTTCCAAAAATTAGCTGTAAACTGAGTCCCTCTATCGGAGATAATAGATGCTGGAACACCATGAAGTCGCACTATCTCTTAACATAAAGCTTCGCATAATCTTCTGCTCCACGAGTAGTTCTGACCGATAAGAAATGAGCTGACTTCGTAAGTCTATCCACAATCACCCATATAGAATCATACTTACGTTGAGAACGGGGTAAGCCTGTAATGAAGTCCATGTTAATTGCTTCGCATTTCCACGTTGGAATTTCTATAGCTTGCAACAATCCGCCTGGCTTTTGGTGCTCGATTTTCACTTGTTGATAGTTGAGACATTGAGCTACAAATTCTGCTATATCCTTCTTCATCCCATTCCACCAATATATACATTTAAGATCATGCTACATTTTCGTTGCTCCGGGGTGGATAGAATAACGGGAGCAATGGGTTTCTCTCAATATTTGGTGGTGTAATCCTGCCATGTTAGGAACACATAATCTGCCTCGGCATCAAAGAACTCCATCTACTGAGATCTCAAATGATGACTTCTCCTTCTGAGGGAGTGTATCTCTGTAATGAATTAGCATGGGATCATCGTATTGTCGCTTCTTCACTTCCACTACTAGCGACGAGACTGCTGAATTCTGAATGATAGCTCCCATGCTACCTGAATCCACTACTCGAACTCCTAGGCTAGCTAACTGCTGGAGCTTACGAGCCATTTCTCTTTTCTCGGCCGAACATCACACAAACTTCCCATAGATCTACGGCTAAGAGCATCAGCCCACAACATTCGCCTTTTCCTGGTGATATAGGATATCAACATCATAGTCTTTCAAAGAATTCCAACCATCGTCGTTGTCGTAAATTCAACTCTTTTCGATTGAATGTATACGAAGGCTCTTATGATCGGTATAAATATCAACGTGGACACCATATAAATAATGTCTCCACATCTTCAATGCATGAATCATCAAGAAATGACCCAATTCAAGGTCATGGGTTGGATAATTTTTCTCATGTTTCAGTAATTGCCTTGAAGCATACGCAATCACCTTACCATGTTGTATCAACACATAGCCTAGCCTAATGCCCGAAGCATCACAAGAACAACATAACCTTCCAATCCTGCCGGAAGTGTCGGATAAAGGGTAAGTTAACCTATCCTTTAGCTCTTGGAAACTATGTTCACAAGACCGTCCATTGAAACTTAGCCGATTTAAATTGGGTCACTTTGTGAAAGCGTGTAGAAATAGAAGATAAGCCTTCTACAAATCTCCTGTAATAACCTGCTAAGCCCAGAAAACTACGAACCTCCGTAGGAGTTGTGGGCCTTGGCCAAGTCTTCACGGCCTCAATGTTTTGGCTATCTACCCGAATACCATCAGCTGAAACAATGTGCCCCAAAAATTTCACTGAGTTCAACGAAACAATGGGCCTTGGCCAAGTCTTCACGGCCTCAATGTTTTGGTAAATAACTCTCGAGTTTGAAGAACTCTAAGGACAGTACGCAAATGATCCGCATGCTCTGCCTCGGACCTAGAATACACCAAGATATCATCGATGAATAAAATCACAAATAAATCTAGAAAGAGCCTGAACACATTGTTCATCAAATCCATAAATACTGTCGGTGCATTATTTAGCCCAAATGACATTACCTGGATGAGGAATGCGCCTTGTAAATACTCCCACTTGATGATACCCGGATCTCAAATCTATCTTTGAAAATCATTTTGCGCCTTGTAATTGGTCAAATAAGTCATCAATCCTCGGAAGAGGATATTTATTCTTAATTGTCACCTTATTCAGTTGCCGATAGTCAATGCACATTCGTAAGGAGCCATCTTTCTTTCAGACAAACAACACGGGTGCTCCCCACGGGGAAGAACTAGGCCTAATAAAGCCTTTCTCAAGCAAGTCCTTCAATTGCTCCTTCAACTCTGCGGGAGCCATTCTATAAGGTGGAATTGCTATAGGCTTGGTGTCTGGCAACACATCAATAGCAAAATCAATCTCTCTTTTCGGAGGAAGGCCTGGAAGTTCATCTGAAAATACATCCGGAAATTCATTCACCACGGGAACAGACTGAAGCGTTGGCGGTTCAGCTTCTACATCTTGAACCCGAACTAGATGGTAAATATAACCCTTTTTGATCATTTTCCTTGCCTTTAGATAGGAAATAAACCTACCTTTTGGTGACGTAGTATTTCCTTTCCATTCTAAAACTGGTTCTCCCGAAAACTGGAAGCGAACTATTTTCATTCTACAGTCAACATTGGCATAGCAAGAAGCCAGCCAATCCATGCCTAACGTCAAAATCCACCATTTTTAACTCATGTAATTCAACCATAGTACGATGGTCACAAATCACAACTACATATTTTCTATATACTCGACTAGCTATTACCGATTCACCAACAGGTGTAGACACCTCAAAAGGTGTGATCGACTCCTGTTTGACCCCCAATCGACCCGTAATATATGGAGTAACGTATGACAATATGGAGCCTGGACCTATCAAAGCATATACACCATGAGAAAATACCAATAATATACTTGTGACAGCTTCCGGAGAAGACTCAAGATCTTGGCGTCCAGCCAAAGCATAAATACGGTGCTGAGGACCGCTAGAATCGGGAACTCTCCCTCTTGCCTCTACCACGGGCGATCCGAAGGTATGTGAACTGAACCGGCCCCGATAGGGCGTATAGATGATGAAGACCCGCTATCGACCACCCGAAGGCCGGGTCCTACCTCTACCACCAACCGAGGGGCAATCACGCATAATATGGCCTGGCCGACTACCTGCATAGAAAACCTCTGAATCTAATTGGCACTGGCCCCAATGTAACTTCCCGCACTGGGAACATCGTGGCACGGGTGGCCTCGCCTGACCCGAATCACCCCCTGAACTGAGAACCTGAAGCCCCGAAACTCTAACTCGGCCCGAAATGAGTAGATCTATCAAATCTCTGGCCTGTAAACTGTGGAGACGCATTAGTCATAAAATGGCCTAAATGCCTAGAAAACTGTTGTCTGTGCTCGCCTCTAAACTCACTCATCGGACCCGAAGATCTAGCCCTCTTGTTATACCATCTATCATGCTCACGCTCACTTCTTTGTTGTTGTTGGCTTTGCTCTAAATTTTAGGCATGGGCTTGAATGCGTGAAATATCCATGTTGTCCTGAAAGGACGCAGTCAAGCACCTATCCATCAAATGTGGCCCTAGGCCTCTCATAAATTAGTGCACTCGGTCACCTATATCAGCTACCATGGCTGAAGCATACCAAGCCAAGGAATTGAAGTGGAGACTATACTCTAAAGCGCTCATACTTCCTTGTCTGGGGTTCAAGAACTTATCGGCTGTAGCCCGCCGAACTTCTGGAGACAAGTAATGTCGGAGGAAGGCATCTACAATTTCTTGCCATACCGGGAGAGGTGCATTGGTTCCCCGTGAAGCCATCCAAACTGTGTACCAATGAACCACAACATCCCTCAATCTATAGGATACTGACTCCACCAATTCGATGTCCGAAGCATGTATCAACCGAAGTTTCCTCAACATCCCGTCAATAAAATTATGAGGGTCCTCATCTGACTTTGACCCGAAGAATTTCAGAGGGTTCAAGCTAATAAAATCTCGGGCCCCTGCACTAACGTACTCTATTACCTTGCCCCGTACCTTTGCCACCGAGTCGGGCGGCAATCAACCCCGAGTAAGCAAATGAATGGCCTCTTTTACATCTTGGCTCGATGCACCGTGGAAGAGCCGGTGCTAGAGCGGTGGCCGAGGCTCCCTCGTGCTCCTCGAAATAGGCACCGAGTGGGATGAGGCGAGATTGAGCCGCGATTCGGGACTCACTTTCCTCTACAACCGTTGGCGGTGCTCTTTCGGCCAAATTTCGTGCCACCTGTCTTGCCCTTTTGGCCGCATAGCTTTTTCTCTTTACAGGCATATCTGAAATACACAATACACAGTTAAGGAAAAGAGAAATCCTTATATCAGGGCTCTATCGTACGATCTTATGAAGAAAGAAGGTCATGCATTCCTAAAATGCCCGCAGCCTCTTGTTTATAAGTGTGGCGCGCAACACACCCATAACCAAGACTCTACTAGACACGGCTCGTAGACACACCGTAGGACAGAACTGCTCCAATAACACTTTTGTCACGACCCAACTGGAAGGCCATGACGAGTACCCGGTGCTAACCCACCCGAGCACCTCTTATCGTACATTCACATTTATATCTAGGAGAGCCACATAGCTTAATCATACGTTCTATCCATCATTCATACTAATCTCATTGGGCAATAATACATTTATATTACCATCAACAACTATGCCCATATCAATGTACATAAGCCGACGAGGCTATCAAAATGATATACAAAATATAAGCCGACAAGGCTAAAGACATCTAACCATACACAACTGTCTACAAGCCTCTAAGAAGAGTAGGTGACATCATATAGGTGGGATAGGACCCCACCGTGCCCATGTATGTACACAAAAGAATAATACCAAAAGTTGTAGCTCCGGATGAAATGGAGCTCCTCTATGTAGTCCCTGAGTAATAAAGCTATGGATCAAGCCTGTCTCTCTGGTCACCTGTGGGCATGACGCAGCATCCACAAATAAAA
This sequence comes from Lycium ferocissimum, assembly GCF_029784015.1. Lineage (NCBI taxonomy): Eukaryota > Viridiplantae > Streptophyta > Magnoliopsida > Solanales > Solanaceae > Lycium > Lycium ferocissimum. The sequence continues at coordinate 7,606 of NW_026715541.1, read as the reverse complement.
GGACGTCAGTACGAATAATGTACTGAGTATGTAAAGCATAATCAACATCATTATAGAAGTATAAGAGACAACATAAGAAATAGCATAAGATCGGAAGTAGTAGAACCATCGTCATAAACACTTACTTGCCTTTCATAGGGACCTTCCATTTCTAATGCGTGTTGGTGTACATACACATGTACATATACATACATCCATATCCGTATCCGTATTTGTATCCATATTTATATATATTTTCATATCCATATTCATGACCATGTTTCATAACTATATTCATGACCTCAGCTTACCTGACCATGAAGGTTCGGTGATGCACATACCCGGCCATGACGGTGGTCGGTGCAATACATACCTGGCCCTACCAAGGCTCAGTGTTAACCATACCCAGCTGCAGTGGTGTGCGCGTAATACATATTATACCCGGCCATATAAGCTCGGTGTTACATATAAGCTCGGTGTTACATAATAGCCATACATAGACACATATACATAAAAGCTCATAAGCATCTTCGGCATCATTACTATCATCGTTTCATTACATCTATCCTTAGAGGATCACCCATCATATAAGTAATTTAGTAGAATCATAAACATAACGAGAATCATGAGCTTTAGTAGCTTTAAAGATAGAATCATTTGGAGGTCATTATAGGCTCATGAAAGTATAGATATATAGCCAAGGAACCATGCCTTATTGAAAGAAGGGTTAGCCTTACATACCTTTTCGTTTAGCTATTCTATCGCTTGAACGTTATCCATCAATGCTCACGTTTCTACCTTCATTAGAGTTTATATTAACATTAGATAATTGATAGTTTAGCATACTTGACTAAAGCTAGAGAAAATTAGGCGGCATCTCCTTTTTTTATACAACTTTCTCCATATCATATATCAACTCCCAAACGTCTATAATAACATTCACAACATCATAAGCAATAGCCTTTATTCACCTACATTATCCATATTTCCCAATTCACTTCAAATCATCCATATCCATAGTCATAGCACACTATTACATTCACTCATATACAATGTCTATCCTATGTTCTTAATATCATTTATAATATAATTATAATCACAACATATCAAGAATCATGACTCATTCCAAACTACTACTCATGAATGCCACTATTCTCACATTCATGACCCATTTTCAATCTCCTTCTACAATCCAAGTCTTTCAACCTCTCAATACCTTAAACAACATGTAATGACCATAAAACTTACCTTATATGGTTTAGGAATCGACTTTGGGTGGAAACACTTCACTTGAGCAAAGCCCTAGTTCCACTTCCACTTGGATTTCTTGTCTTGGATGAACCTTAATGAGTTTCTTGCACTTGATTCTCTTGGTTTGATGAAGTTGATCATCAATTTCCTTTGAATTCTTGTGGAAGAGGTATGGAGAAATATTCTAGAGAGTTCTTGAGAGAAGGAGAGTGAAAATGAAATGAACTTGGGTCCCCTTTTTAACAACTCACAATCTGTCCCGCTTTGGTTTCACGGACTAACATACGGTCCGTATAATTTATATGGACCGTATGTATGGCCGTACCTTTGGTCTAGTGAAGGCTTCCATTCTAGGAAGAATATATGGTATAACATACGGCCAGTATATTTTATACGGCCAGTATGTTGGACCGTATAATGCCCAGCTTTTTCGAAACTCATTCTTGTCGACTCGTTCGATCTCCAATCCTTATGGAACCTTCTTAACACTTATTTAACACCTCATTAACAATATAAGGGACGTTATAACTCTTCTCCAAGACATCATTAAGTCATCATTAACTTGTTACTCGTAAATCCTTTCCGATACATAACGTATACCTTGCCTTTCTTGGCAAACTTTCTTCTCTTACCTCGAATGTCTTTGAAATCTCAATTAGGATCATCAAATGCTATTTCTTACTTATTGAAACATCATATACTTCGTGTCCTTCATTAGTCTATTTACTGTGCATTAACGTGAAATTTTTCGAGGTGTAACAGGAAATCAGTTTCTTTTAGGTACCCAAGTGCTCTTGGGTCCTTACGGGATAGTAGTGTCTTACCCTGGATTAATATTTTTGGGCCACCAAACCAATTTTCCTAGTTTGGTATTCTTGCAGTTGTAATTGAAGGATTTGTGACCTAATTTACCACAAGAATAAAATGATTTTTTTTAGGAAAATCATTTGACGCGTAGTAAAATTCAGTCGAGGACCGTTCAAGAGTCGACTGGTTCCTTCCAAAATTTATATTATTAGTATTATTCCTTAAATAGGATCTATTTGATTTGACATAACTGTGATTAGGTGATTTCTTAATGTTATTTAATTGCATTCTAATCTCACCCCATTTCTCTTCAAGAAAGTCTAATTCGATTTGACTTGCTTCTAGAAGAATCTGCCAGTCCTTCTTTTCTTTAACCAACTTGTTGTATTAATCAAGCATCTTTTGAAGGTCATCAGTGAACAAATCAATATATGCTTGAAGATCAACACATTTTTGATAGGTGGGAGTTCTCACCTTACTGGTTTCTCCAATAGCCATAAAGCACATGTTCGTTATATTCTCTGGTTCTGCCTCTGACTCATCTTTATCACTCCATGCTCCATATGATCTGGAAGTGTGTTTCCTGCTACATTTCTTCTTCTTTAGTTCTCGACATTCCGCTTTAATGTGTCCTGATTTTCCACATTTATAGCATCTATCGTCATTCTTTTGCTCATCGCTGTTTTTGTATCAATTTCGAGGTTTCTGCCTTCTTTTTCTCAGGACACTTTTGACTCCTCTATTGATCATGGCCAGTGCTTCATTGCTATCATCATATTTGTCACTTTCCTCTGTGGTATCCTTAAATACAATAGTCTTTTTCTTTTCCTCCTTTGAGTATCTTTTAATATGATTTGTTTCAAAGGCCATTAGATTTCCCCTTAGTTCATCATAGGTCATGTCATCCAATTTTCCACTCTCTAGAACAATGGATTTTTTTTTTCGTGCTTTGGGCAAACTTCTAATGAGCTTCCTGACTTGTTGTCCCCTTGTACGCACAATCCCAAGAGATTTTAGCTCGCTTAGGATCTTACTGAACCTGAGTGAACATAGATTCAATATCATTCAATATCTTCATCTTCATTCATCATGAACAGTTGATATTCAGTTTGAAGAGCATCGATTCATGATTTGTTAACTTCTGACGGGCCTTCATAGGTGACCGCCAATTTGTCCCACATTTATTTAGTTGTCTTTCAAGTTGAGATATTCCGTACTCTTCACCGCTAACTGCGCAATAAAGCAAGCTAATAGCTCTAGCATTAGTTTCAATTACAACGTGCTGCTCTTTGGTGACTTCGAAAATTCTGTATCGATCTTGTTTTTTAAGTCCTTTGCGTCGACATTTAGAACTAGCTTTGGTCTCTTTTTTATTACGAGCCACACTTGGTAGTCAGTTGAGAGGACAAAGATTTTAAATATCTCCTTCCAGGGGTTGTAGTGTTGACCATTGAAGTATGGTGGTTTTGTTGGAGAATGTCCATCTTGTAGAATTGCACCAGGAATATGATATCCATCTGATATTTTCTCACGTGTTGTTGGGTGACTTTATGTGAAACCTTCTCTAATACCAATTGAAACACAAGGGGGGGGGGGGGAATTGTATCCCTTTTTAATTATGTGAGTCGACTACTGAGTTAGACAGTCAACTCTCCTACAAGTTTTAAAAGCTTTGTTAATAGGCAAGTAAAGATAAGTAATGTAATGCAGAAAATAAATGAACACAAAGATTTTTATACTGGTTTGGATCACCAGTGGGGTGCCTAATCCAGTCCTCTTGGGTTACAAGGATTTCCTTAGAGCTATATGGTAACTTGATTACACAGATGGTTCAACTTGAACCATGGATCCAACATGGACAGTTTCCAATTTTTTTCTAGTGACAGCCTCAACCTGTATAGCCAGCTATCCTCTCTTTTCTCTTTCTAACACTATAAGACTCAATTGACTATAGTGCTTTTTACAAGACTAAAGGTAAATAGATATTTTGCTCAAGTAAAGTTATGTGTCTTCTTCGGCTTGTGAGGTCTTCTTATATAGTTGGCTGCTCCACGTCTTGAGGTGGTGAATCAATCTTTCCATTCAATTGATTTTGATTGGCTAGCTCTACGGTAACCTAAGGGAGTTTGTCTTCAATTAGTGATTTGATGTGATCCACTAATTGATCTTGTATCTTCCTTAGTGTCTTCTTTCCTTCGATAATCAGAGGCTCGAGATCTTCACGGGTCATTCTTTTTATCACCTTTCCTTCGGTGGTGAGATCTTTACTGGTGGCGTAGTATTCTTTTAGACAGCTTTGCATTGGTTGTCCCCAACCTGTTTGCTCAAATTGATTGATCTTCTTGCCTTGTATGTTTTATTCCTTGAATATTAGAGATTCTTCCAACTAGGTTTTCCTTGTCCGTCTCCTTGATTTAAAATATTCTGGAGAATATCTTCCTTCTTTCCTTATGCTTGAATTCACAATATTGAGTGTGCATCCTTTTCCTTTTGGTTCCTACACATCAACAGTTTCATCATTAAAACAATATTACTGTGGTAAATTATCAGTGCTAACAATGTGCAAGCTAACAATTGCAAACCTTGGAGAATGATAAATCAGAAAACAAAGAGAAATATACTAAAATATGTGTAATATTTAATATGCTTTGGTCAATTAAACTACACATGATAAACTAATATAAAAACTATTGAAAAATAATCTTCCTATAAACAAAACGCTTTTAGTGTCTACATTGTGGATGATATTATGTTGTTGTATAAGAAGAAGTGATCATCTAGCGCAGACAAGTACACTAGTTTTGAGTGATATTGTTTTGATGTATGAGAAGAAATGATCTTCTATCTATAGACGTTCAAAACTTTTCCTCCAATCAAGAAAACCTTTGAATTAAAACATAATTATGAGAAATTTAAATAAGGTAGAAATTCAGGGCAAACCCTAACAACTGTCCAGTTAACCTGAATTTTTTGACAAAATAATCTTCATTCTCCTTTTTCACATAACCTTCATTACTAAATATTACTCATGAAATTAAACCGGTTTAAAAAATACTTTAAATTTATTTCAAAGAGGCATAGCAGCAAAAATATTAAAAATATGGGCGACACTTTTTCTCCACATGCATAGCTCAGATTATTTTTTTTAAGTTGTCATTATCGTCAAACTGGTCGCAGCTTGATCTAAACCCTTCTTGAATCTATTTCCAACCTCGTTAACCTATTATATTTGATATCACTTGTTGAGATTGAAATAACAATCTGTCATGCGGAAGCTAACAATTGCAAACCTTGAACGAAGATAAATCAGAAAACAAAGAGAAGTATACCAAAATTTATGTAATCTTCAATATAGTTTGGTCAATTGACCTACACATGATAAACCAATATAAAAGAAAATATAAAAACATAGAGAAAATAATATCCCCGTAATTTAGCGTCTACATTGTGCATGATATTGTTGTCACGCCCTAACTAGGGGAACGTGCGGGCACCTACCATTCCCACCTCGGTAGGCGAACCTGTCCCTTATTCACAATCAAACAGCAATATAATAAACGTAAATATAATAAGTATGGAAGATACATCAAATCCAAAAATATGGTCTGAATGGTACAAAAGCCACTACATAATGCCTAGGAAATACAAGTCTCAAATATCCATAAGTAGTTGTCTAAAGGATAGAATATAAAGATAAGAATAGATAAGATTCAACCGTGCAGCGAATCTATCCAAGTGCTCACCTTAGAATACTCGTATAACAGCCTCGAGACTCAGCCACGAAGTGAGGAAGTCGAACAGGGCATGAACTTTGCACTCAGAAAAGAATGCAGCAAGGTAGATTTAGTACAACAACACGTACTGAATAGGCATCATAGGCTGACAACACTTAGATAACATATGCATATCCATATGAAAGATACTGAAAAAGTAGACATACTCACAATCAGATATAACTCAACACAATCCAAAGTATCAAATCCAGTACCAAATTACCAAGTCTAATATATCACATCAAATCCACCATAAGTCCGAAACACAATCTCAAGTACCTCTATCAAGTACACGTACCACCAAAGATCAACCAACAAGTCCAATGCAATGCCATATGTAAATATGAGATGAATGTAATGCAATGTAATGATACACACATGCTTCGGGTGGAATATCTCATCACTTCGACAGTCATGACCTATTGAGGACCGCTAAGTCCATGTACCTGTTGTGGCGCATAGCTCGATCCAATAGTCAATGTTGCGGAACGGACAACCCGATCCCAGTCAGTGTTACGGTACGTGCAACCCGATCCAAGTAAGTATTGCGGCACGCAACCCGATCCTAATATATGTGTCCATGAGTGTATGCATGATAACAATGCCAACAAGAATCTATGAATCAATGGGGCCACACATGGACACATGTCTTAATCACAATATCAATATCATAGCCTTACTTTCCTTTCCAATAACCTCAACCATGATAAATATGCTCTCCGAAACATAAGGTAATCACTTAGCATCAATTATGTGGCGACAAACCAACAACGCACAAAAAAGCAACAACTCAATAGAACACAATAAGGTGACAAGCCATAGTCTACAACAATACCAACCTAAGTATTTCATCCCAAACTCCATACCCAAAGGTTTACATGCTTTCTCCATCAATCACTAACTCTACGTATGATTCGATAACCGAAGTCTAACAAAAAAGGTAAGCCGTAAACTACCTGGAAAGCCAAACAGGAGCCATGAACTGTCACACCTTAGCCTTGCCCTTTCTTTGCGCCTCCAAATACTTAAAATCTAATCATATTCGAGTTTTACTTTAGAAATCAAGAAGAATGATATCCATATTGCTATACTTTTAGTTAGGTCAAATTTTAACTCATGGATTTGGGGAAATGGACCCACAAGGGTAAAATGGGATTTTGGAAGGTGGAATATGCAATTCATGCTCTAGATTATCAAACCTACTATTCAATTGTTAAAACAACTCAAGATTAAGCCTAATAAGAATTAAAGCAAAACCCCAAAATTTGGGTATGAACCCTAATTCTTTAATCCTCAAATTAATCACTAATAATGGAAGAAATAAACTTAACAACAATGAATCCAACAAATTCTATGGTTATACTAGTCCATTTCATCACTAATTTCCATTACGGAAGTCTAAAACCCATTTCAAGAAATTATCATTAAACCCACCTTTTATACTTTGATTCTAGTGATTCTAAGCATGGATTAAGGATCTAGAAAGGTGAATAATGAATTCTAGGATAATAGATCTTACCTCAAAGAAGATTCAATCCACAAGTTGATCAATTCGCCCAAAGTGTGTGTTATAGCCCGTACTTCGTACGTTCGGATGCTGTGAGACAATGGCGAGAAGTGAAGGACAAGACTATGTCCTAAAATAATTTTAGGGTGCGAGTTGTTAGGAATATTAATTATGGACAACGGTAGTGTGGAAAATATTGAGAAAGGCTAAGGGCAAGAAGAGAAATTCGGAAAATGGGCCGTGGAAATAATGCGGAAGGTTAGGGACAAAATGGTAATATCGAGAAAAG
>NW_026715540.1:0-19396 GCF_029784015.1 Lycium ferocissimum | reverse complement strand
TTGAGATTTAGAGGATTTGTAGTACTTTGTCTTCCTGCATGATAATTTAGACCAAGAATGCACTCTGTTTGGTTGTGCCCTTATTTGGAACTTCCCATAGTCATTTAAATTTTGCTGTGCCTTCTTAAGTGCAAAGTGATAACGCATGTGGTTAGACCATCAAAATCCTGGACTAGTTGAATGAGTCTGAACTGAAATGGAAAAGATATTTGTTTACATTACTGAAATTGATTGTTTGACTCTGAGAATTGTAATTTGGCTTAACCTGTGAACTAACACTATTTCAAAGATATTTATGTTGAAGAAAGTAGAAGACCATGATCTAAGATACTCTATGTCAAATGAATATTGTGAACCACCCTTAGCACAAAATGTTGGCTTGGCTAACCCACTACACCTGCCAAGCCTAGAATTATAAAAGAGGATTTCCATTTGATAGTTAACCTGACCATTCCCTCCCTTTTTTGCATTGTTTCTTGTTTCGCTTCTAAAAAATGCTGAATGATATGTATATGAAAGACATGATCTTTTGTTTACGCACACTTTCTTCTAATATGAATGTCCTAGTTCTTTCTCCACTTGAATTAGTTGCTCTGCGTTATTTTCCTCCAATCAAGTATTGTGAAAGTCTCCAAGTAGTGAATACACTGATATATGTATTATATCAGCTGTATGTATGTGTATACTTGTGTGTTTAAGATTAATGCATGTTGAGTGTTATATTCTGCTTATTTGGGTTATCTCTCCTACCATATGCCCTTCTTGTTTGATATGGATGATACTGAGTATACATCAGATATGCATCACATATATGCTCCATATGTACCTCGGTATATATTGGGTTGTATATTCATAGTATATCATGAAACTTTTTGGAGTTGGAATTAATACTGATGGAACTGGGCCTATTCCGCTAAATGCTATCTTCACCGTAGTTAGTTTGGGATTTTTCTGGGTTATTATTCGCATATAACATTATATTGGGCCATACTGATTTCTTCCTTTTTTTTTCTTAAATATGAGTGGGCCTATCCCTGCTCTTGTCTGTTTGATTCCTCTCATGTTACTTCTGCATATACACTAAGTAAACATTAGATACATGTGCATGCATGATCTTATTTGAGTGTTTAAATCCTTATTAAATAAGTTGTTAAGTTTAGATGCTCTCTAACCTTATTATAGCATGGGAAACACTACCGTTGGGCCACTTGAGGGAAGACCGTGTCAGCCATAGTAGTTGGGCCTGAAGACCAACAACTCTTTTCTTTGATCAAGTACGAAAGGTTAAAGGCCTGACCATGGGTGAAAATGGTCAACTGGTGGGCATGGTAAGCCCACCAGCCTTCCTTTCCTCTTTTATTTTTTATATGCATATGTATATATTTGTAATGGAATGATTGTGAATATTGAAACTCAAGTGGTTAGACTTAGAAGAATTTTGCAAACGATGCATGATATCGTTAGAATGGATAGGAACCCATTAGTATTTCAAAACCAAGACCCAGATAAAGATAAAGGATCATGTTCTTGAAATTGAAACAAAAGAAATAACTTTAATATTCTTCTTTTACAAGACTAAAAATTGAATGTAACGACCCATTCGCTCGTTATGACATTTTCGACAACTCTTGTCCTTGTCAAGTTCTATCCCGACTTTAATAAGTATAGTTAATTTGTGAAAGACAAATAATGAGTCGTTTGATGCGTTTGGTAAGATCATAGTGATGAGTTTCCTTCCAAAGTTCTTATGCATGTGGGTTGTTTGTCTTATTTGGTATGTTCTTCGGGTATTCCACGAGACGAGGGTAAGTTCGTTATGTGTCATCGAGATATGTCCTTATCGATTCTAGTCTTAAGAACCTCACATACGACGCGGAGTGTCGAAAATTGGAGACTCAGACCACCCTGGTCCTATAGCAACCCGATCTCGCAGAGGCGAGAATGGCCTCGCAGCAGCGCGCTCATAGCAGCAAGCTTAGGTCCCACCCCTACAGAACATGGGCTTAATGAATAAGCTCTTAGGGGCGGCGGACTATGCGCACGAGGAGTCACCTACGCGAGGATAGGCATGCAACAACGAGTATCGCTGAACATACCTAGAAATAAATATCTTACTTTTTCTTAGCTTGTCCCATTTGGACATTTTGGAGTGGGAAGATGACCTAGAGCTATTTTGGAGGGTGGAGACCAAGACCTAAGCTACGGTAATGTAACGACCCGCTAGGTCATTATGGGGGGTCACTTAGAAAACTAGACCTCCATTGGATATTTTGAGGCCGCGGGTGAGTCCGTAGCGTGATTTTATGTGTCTGTACGTGTTATTTTTGTGTCTGTAGGACCTTGGGTTTGTTTTGGGATTTTAGGGAATCGGTGCAAAAATTTGAGCTACTGGTCAAAATGGACTGCTCCAGCGGGTGAGGTGCCGCTGTAGTGGGTCCGTCGTAGTGGGTTGTGGGTCGCCGCCGCGGGAGGTGGGACTTTAATGAGATCCGCCATAGCGGGAAAGCTCCTGCTATAGCAAGACCACTGCAGCGAGACACCGACCGCTGCAGCGGTCGATAAGAGGCAAATTCGTATTTTATATTCTTTATTCCAAACCCCTTCCCCATATAACCCCAAAACAGTTTCCAAAAACTGTTGTGGCTAAAATTTAAGGCTAGGCCTAAAGTGCGCTTAAAAGGCAAGTCCCAACGCTTGACTATTTTAATTCCATCATCATGATTGATTCCATGAGTAGTTAAAGGTCCATTAATGGTGAATGGAAGGGTTAAAAACCTAGAACTTAAGAAACCCTCGATTAATGAATGGGTTGTTGTATTTATCATTTTTTAATCCTCTAGAAGTATAAATTATCACTTTATAGGATGAGGTCTATTAATGGTGGAACTTGTTGAATGAGACCTAGGGTTTCATAAAAATGATAACTTTGGTATAAAAACTGCTTGTAAAAGAGTTAGAATGATTAGAAAACCCATGAATGGATAGAATATGATAATTGGGGTTGATATTATGATGAATTCACGCTTAGTGATAGTTGACCCAATTGAAAAGGGTAGATTACAGTTGGGTTCTTTTCCCAATTGTTGGAGTAGATGATTCGAATTCTCATATAGCATTATATTTCTAGACTTTGAACGTGCGGAAGCTTTGCGAAAGGGAAAAGCTATTGTAGAGTCTCTGCTTTGTTCCAGTTCGGCTTTCAGGTAGGTTACGGTCTATTTGAGTTAGACTTTGATTAGTTGATTGTATGTATTACGAAATTGATAGAAGAAGCATGATTAGGGCTTCTGACATAAAGTGTGGTTAGTAATTCCTAGATTTTGATATTGATTGATTAATTATGTGATGAACTGATATGAAATGATAAAAAAGGAGTTCATAAATACTCTTCTTGTTGACTTGGAGAATTACCTTATTCAGGTGTAGATTGTTGAGTCTTTATATGACTTATGACATAGTGACTTGCGTTCCCTGATATTGATTTGTTGATTGTTCCCATTCCTTGTTTGTTTGCGGAACAGAAATACCTTTTGATAAGAAAGATATTACAAAGATGAAAGGCATATTTGACAGGGGGTGAGGATATGGCCTAAGTTAAAGGCTCGTGATCCAAGGTAAGATTTCAGAGCGAGGGTATATGGACACCATGGGTCCCCTGCAGGTCATGGCTAATGGGTCAAACACTACCATTTAGCATGTGTGTACGGATATGTGACATAGCTGAGATGATTTGTGTTTTACGATTGTGTTTGGTGATTACGTGGGTCGGGTTATTCTTATTGATTTCTATGTGTGTAGATTTACCTTATCCCTGTGTTGGCTGATATTTGGGTGTTGGATGATTCTGTTGATAGTTCTTGAGATTATGGGCTGTTGTGGCTATCTATCTATTTTATTGATTTTGTGATTGTATGCATGATACTAATCTTAGTCAGCCTTATGATATCTACCGATACATAGTGTTTGTACTGATACTACCTTAGTGCATTCTTTTGAGTGCAGATTGTGATCTAGAGACTTCCACGAGACCTCATATTTAGCTTAAGCCCAGTTTCCGACAGATTCGAGGGTGAGCTATTATCCATGCCAGGCCGCCTGAAGATCTTTCCTATTTTAGATTTCTATTTCATTTCAGTCATTTATGATATTTCTAGACAGTGGTTCTTTCTTAGACAGTTATGTTAGAGTCCTTGTACGATGACTTTCGGATTTTGGGGTTGTAATAGTTTAGACTTCCGCAGATTTTATTTATTTATGGCATGACTAGACTTTTGGAGATATTTATACTTGGTATATCCTTGAATGCTTTAAAATTAGCTAAGTAAGTTGATAATGGTTTGGATGGTTGGTTAAGTAGATTGTTCGCCACTAGGGGATTTGTGTGGGTGCCACTTGATGTGGCGTGATTTTATGCCACAATCGATGCTTTTCGGCTATAAGTTTTAATTGTTTTTAAGCAAGTCTATGTGATTTTACGTGTTTTTTATTGGATTTCAAGTATTAAGTGTTTTGATGGCAAAAGTTGGAGAAGTAGGTGAAAATGCGGAAAGAAGTGGAGAAAATAACAAATCACTGAAGAGGCAATTTTACGGAGTAATTAGATGGCCCGCAGAACTTTCTGCGGAGCGTCAAATATACCGTATAATGGTCACAGTAAGCAGTTCACCGAAGGTCCATCCTGCGGAACAATTATACGGACCGCATAACATTTGACGGTCCGTCAAAGTGTATCGTAGAAAAACGCAAGAGACTGTTTGACGGTTGAAGGGCGACAAATTGATGGTCCGCATAATAGTTTTACGGTCCGTAGAATGGACCTGACGGGCAATTTTGTCTTTTCACTTCTCACTACTTAGGGTCTTATAAATACCTGATATAGGTTTCTTGTACGAGGAACATCAGATTTCAGTTTTTATTCTTCTTAGCACTAAATATTCATAGTTTTGGAAGTCTTTTGGATTACAAACAATTGCAATTAATTTCTCCTCAATACCAAGCAATCAATTCGTAAGCATTATGATCTCAATTATTTCTAATTGTTCTTCTTCTATGAGTAGCTAAATATCCTTACTAGGGTTGTTAACCTAATGATGGGTGTTTTCTGATTGGATTTGTGATTGATATATGCATACTGGATTGTTAGGGTTTATTTATTCTTCATTCTTCATTCATAATTAATGGTTGCAAGCAGTGATTAAAGCCATAAACCTTGAGTTATTTGGGAAAATAATTAGGGTTGATAAGAATAAATAACAAGAACTCAAAACTTTAAACTTTGTTTAGTAAATTCACTTAGGAATAAGAAGAATTTACTTGGCATAGTTAACCGTTCTTCATATCACTTTCTTATATTTGGGAAAATCATAGAAAGAAATAATCTTTATTTATTGGGAAATAGTAGAGATTCACATAGAGGTTAAGGCATTCATATAGCAATCCATTAGAAGTATATCAAGATCAATACCCATGATCATACACCTCATCTAAAGGGGACACAACCTTGGTTTCTTTTATCCTAAATTACACATTCAAAGAAATTAGTTAGCCATTAGTCCTAAACAACCAACTTTTACCAAAATCATCGGATTAAGACATTAGACCTAAATTAAGGATCCTACAACTTTAGTAACCTTTTCACACCATATTCCCTATGGGATTCGACCCAAACCTCGTTGGTTTACTATATTTGACAACATCCGCGAAACATCCGCGTTATACCATTAATAGGTGTAATTTGAGCGTATCAAATTTTGGCGCCGTTGCCGGGGAATACGGTTTTGAAATTACTAAATAGTGATTGCTTTGATTGAAGTCTTTTGCTTATTCCATCACACCTTGTTTGCTATTCCTTGTAAACCGGGTGAACATGAATCAGAATCAGCAAAACCAACGTGCTGGTAACCAGGGGAATCAATTGAATAATCAGGTGAATGAATCAGATGAAGAGAATGTTTTCGCCGATCTTATTCTAGAGGAGGACTATGCGTCTGCAATTGTTCATCCTCGAGTTGGAGCTGCAAGCGTAAACATTGACTCCTCTTTATACCAGTTGTTGAAGCTTGAGTGCTACGTTCGAAACTCTATCGAGAATGACCCTCATCGTCATTTGCATAATTTTGTGGAAATGTGTGCGAATCACTTCCAAAACAACGTTTCAAAAGATGCTATTCGGCTGACGTTATTCAAATATTACTTAGTTGGAGATGCAAGAGCATGGTTCGAGAAAGGCCGTACGCCGAAATTCTATTACAACATGGGCGAGAGATGCGTGTGTTTTCTCAAGAAATGGTACCCTCCTAGTAAGAAGGCTGGATTCGTGACAAGATCTATGAATTTAAGCAGCGACCGGGGGAACAGTTATATGAAGCTTGGGAGAGATTCAAAGAGTATTTGCAAAAGATTCTGAATCATGGATTTTCGGAGAACATATTAATGGAGAATTTCTACCGAGGGTTGGATCTAGTGATGCAATCAGTTGCTAACAATGCAGCTGATGGTTGTTTTATGAATAAATCTTAACGAAGAGTGACCAACTGTTACACCTCAAATTTTTTTCCATTGATGCACAGTGAATAGGCTAACGAAGAGCACGAAGTATATGATATTTCAATAAGTAAGGAATGACATTTGATGACCCTAATTATGATTTCAAAGACATTCGAGGTTAGACGAGAAAGTTGGCCAAGAGAAGGCGAGGTATACGTTATGTATCGGAAAGGATTTATGAGTAACGAATTATTGATAACTTAATGATATTTTGGAGAAGAGCTATAACATCCCTTAGATTGTTAATGAGGTGTTAAACAAGTGTTAAGAAGGTTCCATAAGGATTGGGGATCAAACGAGTCGACGGGAACGAGATTCGAAAAAACAATGGATTGTACGGTCCACTATACAGACCGTACAAAAGATACGGGCCGTATGTATGGCCATATAACCTGTCCAGAGAAGAGCCTCCACCTGAAACATTATACGATCGCACATACGGACCGTATAAATTGTACGGACCGTATGTGTATAAATGTGTCGGGACAGCTTTTTGAGTTTTAAATAAGGGACCCAAATTCATTATTTTCATTTCCCACCTTCTCATTTCCCTCTCCTCACCTCAAGAACTCTCTAGAACACTCTCCACACTTCCCATACAAGAATCCCAGAGAAATTTATGATCAACTTCATCAAACCAACAAGAATCAAGTGTATGAAAAACATTGAAGTTCATCGAAGCCAAGAAATTCATATGGAAGTGAACTAGGGTTTTGGTGCAAGAGAAGTATTTCCACTCAAGGCTTACTCCTACACTATCTAAGGTAAGTTTTATGGTATTATCATGTTGTTTAAGGTATTGAGAAGTTGAAACACTTGGATTGTAAAAGAGTATAGAAAATGGGTCATGAATGTGGGAATAGTGTCACTTTTGAGTAGTAGCTTGGATTGAGTCATGATTATTGATATGTTGCAATTGTAAGTATGTTATGAATGACATTTAGAACATGGGATAAGCATTATATGTGAGGGAACGTAATGGTGAACTATGACCATGATCATGGAGGAATTGAAGTGAAATTGTAAAATGTGGATAATGTAGATGAATAATGATTGTTGCTTATAATATAGTGAATGTTGTTATGGATGTTTGGGAGTTGATATGGAATGTGGGGAAAGTTGTATAAACAAAGGAGATGCTGCCTGATTTTCTCTAGCTTTAGTAGGCACGTCTTATAATCGATTAGCTAATGCTGATGCGAACTTTCTTGAAGGTAGAAACACGAGCATCGAAGGAGAACAATCAAGCGATAGAATTGTTAAATGAAAGAGGTATGTAAGGCTAGTCCTTTCTTTCTAAGGCATGACTCTATGGTATGAATCTTCCTACCTTTCTACGACTTCTCTACATATATGTATATACCGGAAATGATGAGTCTACGTTATAAAGAGCTCTCATGAGATAAAGTTAAGAAATGTGTTATGAATATGATGATGAGCCCAAGTCTAGAGACCCTAAAGCTCATGATACGATATTATTACGAAGCTAATGACCTTCATACGATTCTCTGATATTATTCATTGTTGCTAGACCCACCTTATGATGCTAGTCCTTTCTTTCTAATGCATGCCTCCTATGGCATGAATCTTCCCACTTTCCCATGATCTTCCTGCATAATGGAAATTATGAGTTTATGACCATATGGAGCTACATATGTATAGGATGAAGAAAAGAGATAAGACACGAGTATGATAATGGATGATGATGAGGAGTTTAAGTTTAAAGAATCCTAAAGCGAGATATGATGCCCATGAAGTTATTGATTCTAAGTATGGATCCATTGATTTTTTCCTATGTACACTCACCTTAAAACGTTATTCCCTTCAAGGTGAGATATGACGATTATGATTACTCCATAATGTAATCGGGGGTCCACGACCTTATGTCACCTCGACATCGTCATAGTTGCCTTCAATGTCCTAATGTATGCTTTAATGATAGATGTATGGTAATGCTAAGGATGATGTTGATTTCATTATGTATTTTTATGTATATGTATGTATGTATGGATAGCATCGAGTCCCGGAAGGGCCGAGTACGGATAGCATCGAGTCCCGGAAGGGCCGAGTACGGATAGCATCGAGTCCCGAAAGGGCCGAGTACGGATAGCATCGAGTCCCGAGAGGGCCGAGTACGGATAGCATCGAGTCCCGGGAGGGCCGAGTACGGATATTAACTAGTCTTGGGAGGGCCGAGTGCGGATGAAATCGAGCCTATATGTCACACCCTTAATCCGATAGGGAGTGATGGGCACCCGACCCTTACCTAGGGCCGAGCGAACCCGCAGACTTTCGTAATACACATAATCATACTGGGCCCGCAGAACGTGTCAAATTGCAGAAGGAAAATTTTCAAAAAAACATCATACTTTTCGTCTTTTTCAAATAAAATCGTAGTCATAGCAAATACGTAACATAATGCGTACGATATATCGGCTTACATAGCCGATTACAAAACAAATCGCAGTATAATGCATAATAATACATCGGCTTACGTAGCCGCTTACAAAACCGACGTATCACACACACGACAACGTACGCAAAGTCTCTAACATAACTCCGGATACCATACAAAAGCATTCGACATCGGCGGCACTCGAGGAAATGGAGCTCGCCCATCCAGGCGAACATCTTCTCGCTAACATCACTGCTCATCTTGGGTACCGCGTGGCATGAAACGCGACCCCGAAGAAAAGGGGTCGGTATGGAATATGTACGAGTATGCAAAGCGAGAAAATACGAAAGCGAAATCATAACCGAAGTCGGGAGTACGAGAAAGTGAGCATAATAACCCGAATACCAAAGTACTTACATCGACATACAAATCATACATAAGGGGTTCGAAAGACAAATAGGATAATCGAATGTCAAAATGCTTCGCTTTCTTTTGAAAAACATTTCTGTCTCGTATATACGGAAAATCAAACATATCATATGAGCTGACATTAACCGAATGCCGAGGAACGTACGGCCCGATCCATATATAACATAATAATCATATATCACATCATATCATCGTATATCATATCATATCAGATTATCATATCATCAAATCATCGCATACCATATCACATAACACATACGGTCCACAATGGGATCCGGCGGACGAACATGGTCGCCCTTTTCTCGGCGCCATAACACATCATACTCCAGAAGATTTCATGTCTCGAAATCGACATACCGCGGTCAAAAGTCCAGCGGTCAATGTCGCAGCCCGCGGTCAAATGTCCAGCGGGCAATATCACATATCACATACCGCGGTCAAAAGTCCAGCGGTCAATATCACATATCACATACCGCGGTCAAAAGTCCAGCGGTCAATATCGCATATCACATCATACTTCGGAATCACATCATACTTCGGAATCACATCATACTTCAGATTGTGCGCACGATAATAACCGGCCCGGGACTCGGCGAAAGAGGTAATAACAGAATGCACGAGCAGAATCGTAGGAAATCATATGTAATGCCAAACATTCACAAAGACTCAATAGAGTAATCAAACAGACTGTTATTTATAAGCCAAAACAGTAGTCAAATCGGACTTTCTTCCGAATATCACTCGGAAACATACCAAACCGAACTTCAAAACCCATAGTTACGTATCGAAATCATAAGTATACGAATCATTATTTCGGACTCGACAGACAAATATATAATCATACTCGGGGGTCGGAAAGGTAGTCATATTAAATTCTTTCAAAAGCCATCAGAATTATACAGAAGAAGATCGCGGGACCCACGGACGAGCGTCAACCCAATCCGGGCCCACCTACGAAAATCATAGTCATCATATGTTATCGAATCATTATTACAAACTCAAAAGATAAGTAAACTGATCGTACTTGAAATCGGAATAATAGTCATATCATATCCTTTCAAAAATCATCAAAAGTACATAAGGAAAGTCGCGGGGCCCACGGAGGGGTGTCGACTCAAGTCGGGCCCGCCCATAAAAATTTAAGTCATCATACGTCATAGAATCATTTTTGAGCATATCGAAGCGATCCGGTTCTCGTCCGTGAAAGTTACGGACTTTCGTAGTTTTCGAATCATTTAGGAACAAAACTCTTTTAAAAACCAAACTTTTATGCAACTTTTAAAACTTAGTCATACAAAAGACGTATAAACCATAGCTTGACCATATAAGATGCCAACATCAAAAGCAAATACGACTCATAAACGTGCTCGGATTTTTAAGAATAGAATTACCCCGAAGCTCATAACATATCACAACCTAGCCATATCTAAGACATGCCAAAAGAAGGAAAGGTAAGCTTTACATACCTTGATTGCTTCCTAAGCTAATCAAAACTCAAGTCTCGGCTTCTCAAAATCTACAACACGTCATTAGACACCAAACATTAGTCATAGGCACCTCGGAATCCCATTTTAAACTCGCACTTTATTTACAGAAATTTGGGCAGCATTTCCGTAAATTCAACACCCCGAGAATTTAACTCGCCAATTCTTCAACAACAATACCAATAACCATATAAACAACATCAACCACCAATTCAAAACGCATTCTAATATTAGCAATTCTTTTCCATATAATTCGACAACATACGTTCAAATCAACATATATAATCAACCCAACACATATTCAAATACTAATCCAAGCTCATTCAAACAATATTCAATAACATTTCCAACAATCCACAAAATTATTCAAAACAACTCAACCAAAACATAAGGCAACCCGAAACCTTCCAAGTCCAAAGAAATATCAACAACACATTTCTTTTCTTCCAAATTCATAAACCATACTAACAATCCATACTTTAACAACATTGATCTCAAAAATACAAGAAACCATATTAAGATCACATTAGGTTCCAAAACAGCCCACATGATTTCAACTTCACTTTGAACCATTAAGCCTTCATTTTACAACATAGAATCTACAACACAACATCCTAAACATACCAAATGAAATTAGTTCTTCACTTCTACCTTACACCACACATACACGGCCACAACACAACAATTACAACTTCAACTCGAATCATTCAATACCTTCATTCTCATCACATAATCCATGACAACAACAACCAAAATACTAAGTAAAAATCAATTCGCCATAACTTACCAAAATCAGCCCCTATCTTTATACGGCCAACATCCACACTCCAAATTTTCATGATTTCCATCCATTTCCACACACTATAACAACACTCAAAACATGCTACATACAATTAATTCACCATTTCTACACAACACACACAACACACTACCAAACTTCAATATTCACTACCAACTTTAACATCCATATTTTCATGAATTTCATTCATTTTAGCATACTACAACACATATAAACCATCCATAACACATAAAATACGATTAAAACTCACCTTTTCTTCTTCAACTTTACAACTTGCCTAAGGTGGTGAATAATGAAAACGAGTGGTCTATCGCTTCCAACAACACTTCCACGTTAATAAGCACCCTTCAATTAGTAGGTTTGCTTGAAGAAAATATTTTTTCTTGATCACTTCTTGATCTTGAATTTTTGCCCCTCATGGCCGACCCTCTCTCTTGCTCTCTCTCCATTTTTCTTGAACTTTCTAAGAGATAAAATGATGAAGATGATTTAATTATCATCTTTTTTCACCATATATAATTTGCACAAGTGGCCCTATGGCCCACATCTCACACATGGCCACATATGGCCATTTTCATGAAATACTAGTTTCCAAATTTTCACTTCTAGCCCCAAATTCTCATGAAATGCTTAACTTTTCATAATTCACTTTTAACCCCAAATTTTCCTTATTCCAAATTTACCCTTAACATTCCATGCCAATGAAAAGATGAATATGCAACTTGTGCATTAAAATGAAAATCAACAAAACCGAAAATTAAAAGTCTTGTCCATAACTTGTCGCAACCAACTTAGAATATTCCAACGTACAAAGTACGGGGTATAACACTATATGGCCGGGTACGTGGTTGTACTGCATTGTAAATAATTGCATATGTAAGCATGTGGATGTAACAAGTGTAGCTTTAGAGGAATAAAGGGGTAAGTATGTATGGCGAATGTTCAAAAAGGTATTATGAGAAATGAACGAGTTCTTTTTTATCTTATGCTATCCCTTATGCTCCTATTATGTTTTATTATTGTTGTTGATGCCTTACATACCTAGTACAATGTTCATACCGACCTCCGTTTTCTTTGGACGCTGTGTTCATGCCCACAGGTAGACAGGGAGGCGACCCAGATTCATAGGAGCCACTAGTAGACTTCGAGGGCACTTCATTGTTCCGGAGGTGCCATTGATTTATTATTTTGTGCACATATATGTTTTGGGCACGACGAGGTCCTGTCCCGTCCATATGTCTAGTACTCTAGTAGAGGCTCGTAGATGCGTACGTGTGGGCAGTATGGTCTCACGATGTCCTTATCGTATGTATATTATTTTGATAGCCGAAGGGCTTATGTATATAAAAGTAGTTATGTTTCGAAGTGAAAGAAATGGTTTTTCCTATAACTTGAGTGTAAGATTAATGAATAAACACTTAATGAATACCATAGGTAATGGTATGAGTGGTGCTCGGTGGTTAGCCCCGGGTACCAATCATGGCCCCCAGTCAGGTCGTGACAAAAGTGGTATTAGAGCAGTTCAGTCCTAGGAAGCGTCTACGAGCCGTGTCTAGTAGAGTCTTGTTTATGGTGTGTTGCGCGCCACACTAACAAACAGGAGGCTACAGGGCATTTAGGAAAAATGACCATTCTTCTTCTTACCAGATCGTGCTATAGAGCCATGTTATAAGATTTTCCCCTCCCTAATGGTGCGTTTACGATTTCGACAAAGTTGATGAAAGGAAAAGCTCTTTTAACCACCGGCCCGGAAGGGCAAGGCGGTGATTGCGGATGGGCTGGAACGGGGGCCATCTGCGGATATAGAGAAGAGTGAACCCCAAAATAAGGCCATTATCTCGGTTTTCCCGTGCCTCGCCCACTTTAGAGGATCGGAAGGGAGACTCAATTTTAGCTCCCGCACCCCCAGTCCCTCCTCCAGATGCCTCGGGCCAAGAGATGAGATAGGCCATTATTTTACTGACTCAGTTAGTAGTCGCTCAAGCTCAGCGGCAGGATGTGAGCCACGGTAATAGGGGTCGGAGAAAGAGAGTTAATTCTCCAGGGTTTGATCAGGAGTTTAGGGGGGCTCCGAGACAACAATTCTCCGGGCAGTCAGCTCGCTCGACAACTAGCGCGTCTCCACAGTTTCTTGGACCCGTGCTTGATGGATCTTCTAATTCTAGGCCGCCCCAGAGTCTCAGATTCCTAATTCTCGGAATAGAGGTGATTCGAGCCAGATGAGATCACCTGTGCCACGATGTAGTCAATGCAGGAAGTTACATTAGGTTCGTGCCGCTTGGGTTCGAATGTTTGTTATGCTGTGCTCGGCCCGGACGATTTTAGGCGCGATTTTCCATCGCTACGTGGTAAAGATAAGGTTCGGTCTACGGGAGTGATGGCGGCTCTTCTGCATCATCGGTACTACTCCTAGGCGGAGGCCGTAGATAAGAAAGAAAGTGGTAATAGAGATCAAGGCGAAATGCCCGGTCACGAGTGGATCCCGACCCACCATGTATGCATTTAGGTAGGCGACGGATCTTGAGTATCCTTACATATTGTCCCGGTATATTTTCGGTAATCTCTTATGATATGTATGCGTCGATTGATTCGGGTCTTACGCATATATATTACTCCCAATGTGATTATTGTGTTGAGGTGAAAGATCTGAGCCAACCCAACAAATTGAGATGACTATATTTGTTCGTGACCTAGTGATAGCCAGAATCGTGATTTACAAGTAAGTTGATTGGCGGTGTGTGATATATAGTAATATGTGTATGTATATATATATATATATATATATATATATATATATATATATATATATATATATATATATATATATATATTTGAATTCTAGACTGAGTGTGCAGGCATAACTTATGAGACAAGCTCTATTATTTATATCCTTTAATGGTAAGTGATCTTGTGTTGCTGAGTTGCGTATTATGTGTGTCCCGATATATGTCCTATTAAGTCATGGGACATGTTTTTTTGGGCTACGTGCAGGTTTGGGATTGTTATGTTTACAAGAGAAACCTTGCCAAAATTTTCCCAGGAATCTAAAAGAAATTGCGGGAACCGTAAACAGAATTGTCGTGAAAAGAAGAGAAGGCCAGCAATGAGTGACTAAGAACGGAGGGTATAGAGGCAATATATTCTAAAAGTACAAAGCAGTACTGAGTTAAGAATAGGATTCCTTGTGCGAGGAATAAAGAATTGATTATAAAAAGGGAGATAATAAGATAAATTGAGGAGGAAAGAATGTAAAGGGATGAGTACGGGTATAGAAGGAAGAGGAAATATACGAAGTACGCGTGCTTAAGAAATAGTCGTACTATGAGAAAAGGAAGACGCATCTCCTACGAATATCCTCCACTAAAACAGAATGAGTAAAGTATATATAGGAATAAGTTGGAGAGAAATAACTTGAGATGGGAAGGAAGGGGAAAGATGATGCTATAAGTGAACTCTTGGCATCGAAGAAAGGTAAGTGACATTGCATGGATAGTATGGGTAACTAGACATACTACTATTGTGAGCATTCCCATGGGACAAAAGTTGGTAATTGGAGCGGATCTAGAGATTGACTCGCAACTACCAGATGAGCTAAGAGAAATACATCATTGTTCGGGTTGCTATGTCGGTTGTATTACTTGATTACAAAACTACAAGATGAGTATGTTAAGACTTCACACATGAATTATCGTAGCTATAAATTACGAGAAACGGCGTGGATAAGATGTAGTATAGTAAAGGATATATATGAAATCAAGATTTGAAGGTGAGGCAAGGGATTTGAGAATGGTACAGGCAAAAACCTTAAAGGGGGGAAGCGAGTAAAGAGAATACAAGTGTAAAGATTGAAACATTGGACCCTAAGATATGACAAATAAAGACTCTAAAACAAAGAGTGAGAGTTACGCCGAAATAAGTCTAATAACTAGTAAATAAGTGAACACGAATTGAGCAGGCATCTGAGACTGTACTGGAAATCACTCGCGAAGACCTTGAACCACGTGACATTGAGAGCAAATAACTCGAGGAATATTGTAAAAGATAGCGATGCTATATTAGGATAGAGGCAAAGGCACTAACGGCAGAGTCGTTATTAATGATATTGCGATTTATAAGCGACAATTAAGAAAGGGACCTAAGGTTTTCTATAGAAGAACATAAGATATGATGACCAAGGAAAAAAAAAAGAGAGAGAGCATGACGAGATAAGTTACTGCGGATAGATAAAAGAGTTTGGTATGTATGACACCGAGCCTTGTCGTGGCCGGGTATGCGAAAAACCAGCGAACCTTCAAGGTCAGGTATGCTATGGATATGAATATAGACACGAATATATATACGGATATGGATACATGTATATGTATAGATGTGTATGTACACGAATTACTCAAGGAAGATTATGTAACTTGCAAGTATTTATACGTCGCCAACGAAGCCAAGTGGGTACTTAAAAAGGGGAGTAAGAGGTAAGCAAGAATAGTGTGGTCATGATACTCCGGGTCAGTTGAAGGAAAATATATGGTGAATTGAGTTGAACTGTTGAGTTGGGATCATTGTTAAGGATAAATAGGGCAATTACTTGGAATACGATATAAGTACATGCTATATGCTTCCTACGGTAGCCTTCGGGTGTGACAACTTACGATGCAATAAGATTACTGAATGAAGGAGGGCTTTTACCAAAAGAATATTACGCCATGGAATTTTCATGTTTGTACCATTAAGGTTATAGCGAATATCCAACAGCCTACCAAAGGGTTATGAAATTCTCAAAAATTATGAAGTCTGGAATGAGTCGACGAGGGACACCTACGACAAGGCATGTCGGATTGAATTTATCTAGACTCTACAGATGTAAATCAATACCATTATCATAGTCACATCGAAGAAAGAAAGTGGGATAGATTTGCAAACCATGTAAGACTTAATATCACTATTGAGCAAGAAAAAAAAAAAGATCGACGAGACTTAGAATTTTCAAGTGAAAGATTGGGTATTCTTAAAAGTGTCGCCAATGAAGGGAGTTATGAGATTTGGCAAAAAGGGGAAGCTTAGTCCCCGATACACTAGGCCTTATGAGATTGTGCGAAAAGTAGGCAAAGTGGCTTTTGAATTAGATCTACCTCCTAATTTGGAGTCAGTTCACCCAGTTTTCCATGTCTCGATGCTTCGTAAATATGTTGGAGATCCTACTAGAATCGTGCCAGTAAATGATGTTCAAGTAATATAAAAGTTGACTTATGAAGAGGTACCCATTGCCATACTAGATAGGCAAGTACGGAGGCTTCGAAACAAAGAAGTGGCCTCAGTTAAGGTCTTATGGCGAAATAACAACCAAGAAGAAATGACTTGGGAAGCGGAAGAAAATATGAAATCCAAGTATCCGCACTTATTTCAGCCCCCGGAAGAAATCCAAGATGAGACGTCAAGATCATAAGGTATGTATGCTTTCCTTTTATGCAGTTGGGTCGCGTGTGGCCAAACTCTATTGCTATTATGTTGTGGCCCTGTGAGGCATTCTTATTATGGCCGGTACGTGGTTGTGCGCATTGTAAATTATTGCATATGTAAGCATGTGGATGTAACAAATGTATCTTTAGAGGAATAAAGGGGTAAGTACGTATGGCGAATGTTCAAACGAGGTATTATGAGAAATGAACAGTTCTTTTATCTTATGCTATCCCTTATGCTCCTATTATGTATTATTATTGATGATGCCTTACATACTCAGTACAATGTTCGTACTGACATCCGTTTTCTTTGGACTCTGTGTTCATGCCCATAGGTAAACAGGGAGGCGACCCAGATTCATAGGAGCCACTAGCAGACTTTGAGAGCACTCCATTGTTCCGGAGGTGCCATTGATTTGTTATTTTGTGTACATATATGTTTTGGGCATGACGGGGTCCTGTCCGGTCCATATGTCTAGTACTCTAGTAGAGGCTCGTAGAAGCGTACGTGTGGGTAGTATGGTCTCACGATGTCCTTATCGTATGTATATTATTTTCATAGCCGAAGGGCTTCTGTATATAAAAGTAGTTATGTTTCGAAGTGAAAGAAATGGTTTTTCCTATAACTTGAGTGTAAGGTTAATGAATAAACGCTTAATGAATACGATAGGTAATGGTATGAGCGATGCTCGGTGGTTAGCCCCGGGTACCCATAATGGCCCCTAGTTGGGTCGTGACACCAACATACTTGACAGGCTGACCACTCACAATCAGGCTTGTAACTCAAACAATGCTGACAATTGTGCCTTATGGTAGTGCCATGATCCAGAATATGGTGAAAGAGAATCTAGATACCCAGCAAACATTGGCTGAGCTTGCAGCAAATATTTCCGTGCAAATAAGGAAGTTTGATGAAACCCAGATTAAGAAGGTGAATGTTTGTAAGGATGATGAAGGTATGCCGAAAGGGATGTACCAGACCCAAGAGGGTCCATTTCATAAGGGACCTCTTATGCCGGTTGAAGATGCCAACTATGTGAATAGCTCTCAAAGGGGTTATCAAAGACACAACTACCAAGGTGGTTTCCAGAATCAGAATCAATGGAGATCTCAACAAGGTTAAGGTGCTTATAACAACTCAGGGAACTACAACAATAATTATGGTTGTTCGAACCAAGGGAGTTACAACAACAACAACAATTTTGGGAACAAGAGTTCGAATCCTTATAATACCACTGAAAGGGCAGTCAACAGAGCAAGGTAGTTCGAAGGTTGAAGAATTGCTTGAGAAGATTCTGGCAAATCAATCTAAGTCTGAAAGGACTTTATCGAGAGACGAACGGTGGGTTCCCAGCACGCATGACTATTCGAAGCTCGAGTCACAAATGCGAGATATTTCTAGAGAGCAGCTGTCACACCCCAATTTTCGATAGGGCATGATGGGCACCCGACCCTTACTTAGGGCCGAGCGAACCCGCTAATCCTCGTGATACTCATAATCTTACTGGACTCTTAAATCATGAAACGAATGCATAATGCAATCTTAAAATAAATACATGCTTATCGTCCTTCTCAAATCAAGTAAAATCTGTAATCACATGAGATCTGTAACATAATGCATAATGATACATCGGCTTACAGAGCCGCTTATAAGACCGACATATTACACACGTGACTCTGTCTGCAAAGTCTCTAACATAAACCAAGATACCATAACATAGTCACTCTGACTCGGCAGCACTCCGGAAGGAAATGGAGCTCGCCAATCCGGTGAACATCTCTACGCTAATACCCTCTACTCATCTGCATACACCTGCGTGGCATGAAACGCAACCCCTGAAGAAATGGGGTCAGTACGGAATATGTACTGAGCATGTAAAGTATGAAATACAGTAAATAGGATCATACTTAAATACGGAGTATAGAAAATCATAAGGCTTGCCTCTGAGACATAGATCATGCGTATCAATATCATATCCAGCCCGTTATGGGATTGAGGAACTCAAGTAAATCATTATCATGTACATGTGCATATATAATGTGTCCCGGCCCTCCAGTGAGGAACTCGGTGAATAAGACCATCATATACATGTCATCATATCATCAGGCCATCATATATATATACGGGACCCGCCCTACAGCGAGGGACTCGGTGAATAGAATCATCATATCATCATGTCATCATACATATACATATACGAGTACCCGGCCCTCTAGTGAGGGACTGGGTGAAATAATCATATATACCGTCCGGCCCCGGGGGGACCCTGAAGAGATCATGTTCCTCATGTAT
>NW_026715539.1:0-32831 GCF_029784015.1 Lycium ferocissimum | reverse complement strand
TTGTTTTCTCTTTTTTTTTCCAAGCCCAATTAATTGTGGCTCATTTTGTGTTTCCCGAAATAAATTTCCAAAATTCCAAGCTTGCCCTTAGGCCTTGTCCAATATTCTCGTGTCAATATTTTCCATAAATAACAACATACATACCACGTAAAATCAAATCATGGCCTTATTCTTACAAATCGCGATTATGTCCAAATTTTCAAATACGCAAAAATGCCGGATGTATAATCAAACACCAAAAATCAAATAGTCGATTAATCGGATAATCGGATAGGGAAATTAAGCCAATTCTTTCCAAGAATTTAGTAATAAGTCCAAAACATCTCAACAAGATCAGATAGATATAAAACCACGCAATATAATGCAACCCGTTGCAGGCGTTCAACTCGAGCCAACCATAATGCCATGCATGAAATGCATCTATGCAATCACCAAATCACCAATAGATATAAACCTAAGTGTCCAAGTAGGAGCAACAATTCAGATAATCAAATAAGGAAAAGCATGATGCAATGCAATGCAGTATGCTCCGTATACAAAGAGAGCTCCACAGGACAGTATGGGAGATATGATCCATGGGGAACCGTTAAGTCCATATACCACCTGGAATACCAAATCCTCTAGATCACATCGTGTCCAGGACCTTAAGAGGGTCAAATATCATGCTTGAGCCTTAAGAGGCCAAATACCATACACTATAATACAATCCGTTGCAGGCGTGCAACGCGAGCCAACTGTATGCAAATGCATGACACAACACATAAGAGAATGAGCATCTCATATCCGGACTCAATAGCCAATAAGTTCAAGTAAGTTCATTAATAATTCAGACTTAATAGACAACGTGTTTAGGTAAGTTCAGCAACAATCCAGACTTAATAGCCAACCAATTCAAGTAAGTTACCAACATGTCTATCATGAGTGTACGAGGTTTCTTAGAATGCCCAGACACAATTATCGACCAAGTATAGGAAAGTACCACATACAATGACTAATGGGCATATTTTGGCATTCTTGGGTCATGGACCATATCTACATTGTACCTTATTACCCTTATCTTGATACGGTACTTGTACGAATGTTTGTCATATCATGGATACGGGACCCCTTGTTACGCTCTTAACCCAAATTATCAAGCTTATTTTTTTATCTTGTATCAAAACTCCCCTCGAAACGAAGTCAAAAGTCTTAACATACCTCGAGGGAGCAACGAATCAAGAAAATCGCCTTTACTTTCTACGATTATACTTTAATGCTTCTAATCTCTCGATCTAAAGAAGCTTAAGTCCTCCCGGCTATAACTTGCCTCCAAATTCACCAAATGAGTTCAAAATAGTCAAAATAGTACTCCTGTGAGGTTAAATAAGTCCAATGATATCCATATTGTTTTACTTTACTCTGGAACCAAAAAACGATCACAAAATGGTAACCCCGAGCCACTAAGAGCAAAATTGGATTTTATTACAAAAGCAATTTACCCAAAACTTGTTATATCCCGTATTTTGTACAATGGGATAATCCGGGTTAACCATGAAAAGTTCGGGACAAGACTATTCGAGTGCGAAGTTGAGATTTTTCGACATCCGATTTTATTTTAAGGCATAAGTTGCTTATGATTTTATTGGCATGGAATATTAAGAAAAATTTGGAGTTAAAAGTGAATTATGAAAAGTTATTAAATTTTCATGAAATGGCCAAGTTTGGCCGTGTGGCATGGTGTGGGACCCACCCTTGGTTGGCCAAATTTGACTAGTCCAAGCTATGAAGGGTGCATGTGATTACTACACAATTGTAAGGGTTAAAAGTGAAAAAAATAATTCTTGAGGGGGCTAAGGTGGCCGGCCAAGAGTGTGTGAGCCATAGAGCCACGTGAAAATTTTATGTGGACATAAAAGATGACTAAGTAAGTCATCTTCATCATTTTATCTCCACAGAAATTTCAAGAAGTTGGAGAAAAAAAAGAGAGGGGGTATTCGGCCATGGTGGCCGAATCCATACCCATGGAAAATCATCACAAAAAAAATAATTCTTCCTAGCTTTTCTACTAATTGGAAGGTGCTAAACAACATGGAATAATTGTTAGGGCAAGCTAAGCCTTTGTTCATGCAATTCTTAACCTAAGTCATGTTGAAGAACTAAGTGAAAAAGGTAAGTTTTAATCCTCTTTTCATGTGTTATGAAGGGTTGTGCATGTTGTAATAAGTGGAAATGGATGAAATTCATGAAAATATGGGTGTTAGTGTGTGGCCGTGTGTGTGTGGTGTTTTGTAGGATGTGGTGAACAAATTTTATTTAGTGTTTTTGGTTGTTGTTGTATGGATTCCATAATGAAAATGATGGTTTAATGATTTAAATGGAAGTTGGAATTGTTTGTAAGTTGTTGGAGAAGATAATGTAATTTTAATATAGTTTTTGTATTATTGTGGTTAAAGTTGTTAATGTGTGGAATGTTGGTGTAGTTTATGAATTTGGAAGAAAGAAATGTATTGTTGTTGTCCCTATGGAATTTGAGAGGTTTCGGGTGATGTTACCCTTTGGTTGGGCCGTTTGAATATTTTGTGGATTGTTTGAAATGTTCTTGAATCTTGTTTGAATGGTTTCGGATTAGCACTTGAATGTATGTAAGCGTTGATGTTGGCTTGATCATATGTGGTTAATTTGAACGTAAATGGAATGTTGTCGAAATATGTAGAAAAGTTATTGATGGTAGAATGCCTTTTGAATTAATTGTTGATGTTGCTAGAATGGTTGTTGGTATTGTTGTTGAAGATTTAGAGAGTTGAAATCTCGGGGATGTTGAATTTACGGGGGAAATGCGCAAATTTTTGTAAATGGAGTGCTAGTTTAGAATTGGATTTCTAAGAACTTACGACTAATGTTGGGCGTCTAATGATGTTATTGTAGATTTTGAAGAAGCCAAGACGTAAGTTTGGATTAATCTAGGAAGCGGACGAGGTATGTAAAGCCTAATCTTTCTTTCTTTTGGTATGTCCTAGTTGTAAGTACGAGTCTCGGGGGAACTCCATTCCTAAGATCCGAGCACGTATACGATTCTTATTTACTTCTTAATGTTAACGTTCTTAATATGGTCAACTTATGGTTCTCAAGTCTTTTGTACAGTTGGATTTTAAATTTTGCATAAAGAATGTTGTTTTTAAAGGATTCTATAACTATGAACAATCGTAACTTTCATAGACGAGCTCGGATCGTTTCGAAACGTTCGTAGGGGATTCTATAATAAATAATATCCCCAACCTTCATAAGATGGACCCGGATCGGTTTGATACTCGTCCGTGGGCCCCGAGACTTTCCCTTGTGTAGTATTAACGACTTTTGAAAGGATTTAGTGTGACTATCGTCTTAACCCTCGAGCATCGATCACTTACTTCTCTATTAAGTTTGTAATGACGATTATGCCCTTAATTCCCATAAGTTATTTCATATGGTTTGATACGTATCTATGAGTCCTAAAGTTCTATTTGATATACCCTCGAACGACATTCGGAAGAAACTTGATTTGACTATCGTCTTGATTTTTAAATGATGATTCATTTTGAATGTTCTATTGAGTCTTTGAAAGTATTTTAAATTGCATATAGTTGCTCACGACTACTTCGTGCATTACATTATTACCTCCTTCACCGAGTCCCGGGCAGTTATGTTTCGTGCGCACTATGATATATTCGGAGTATGATGTGTATGCAGTTGCCGAGCCCCTCGTTAGAGGCGAGTGTACGAAGTATATTTGGTGTTATCTTTGTGTTATGATGTGTTATGATGTGTGAGGGATACGGAGATATGAAACAATTCTGTGTGATCTTGTGTTGTGGCGCCAACGACGGGCGGGAGACCACGGTTCTAAGAGCCGCATGATTTGTGTTTTCATGAGTAAGCATTTTGATATTTTGAATCTGCATTTACTTTTTGTTAGGCTTTAACTATGATCTTGTTTACTATATTTCATGCTTTGCATACTCAGTACATATTCCGTACTGACCCCCTGTTACACCTCGGAAAAATTTTCCGTTGATGCTCAGTGAATAGGCTAATGAGAGATAGGAGGTGGACGATGTTTCAATAAGTAAGACATAGCAATTGATAATTCTAAATGAGATTCGAAAGACATTCGATGTTAGATAAGAAAGTTGCCAAGAGAAGAGCTATGTAGCGATAAGTTTCGGAAAGGCTTTATGAGTAGTAAGTTGATGTCGACTTAATTATGTGTTGGGGAAGAGTTATGACGCCCCTTAGGTTGCTAATGAAGTGATAAACAAGTGCTAAGAAGGTTCCATAAGGATTGGAGATCAAACGAGACGACGGGATCAAACTTGGTGGGCCCAGTGAGTTCCGGCGGCCAGCATTGTTCCACGGACCGTGGATGGGTCCGTGGAACTGCCGGCGAGAGAAAGCGACTGGCTGGTCGTGAACCACGACCAGCTCCACGGACGACACTTGGTTCCACGGACCGTGGAACGGTCCGTGGAACACTGACGGGCCGAAATGTTTTAAGTGTTTAAATGAGTTCCCAACTTCATTATTTCATTTCCAACCTCTCTCTACTTCTCTCTAAGACCTTTAGGGTTCCATATATGTTTCATGAACAAGTTTTTAAAGGGAATCAAAGGTATTTATCATTAAAACAAGTGAATCAAAGTAAGGGAAACCATTAAAGTTCATCAAAAGCAAGAAATCCAAGTGAAAGAAAATCTAGGGTTTGGCTCGAAGTGAGGTTTATGCAACCAAGGTTCAATCCTACACCATCCAAGGTAAGTTTTATGATGTTTCCATGTTATATAAAGTGTTTAGAAGATGAAACACTCGGATTACGAAAGAATATAAGAAGTGGGTCATGAATGTGTGAATAGTAGCACTTTTGAGTAAACGTTTGGGACGAGTTATGATTCTTGATGCTTTACGAATATGATCATGTTATAAATGATATTGAGAGTATGGAAATCGACATTGTATGTGAATGAACGTATGGTCGAGTGATGTCTATGAATATGGATAAAATGAAGAGAATTGTGAAGTAAGAATAAGGTTGATGACTAGAAGCTATTATGATGATAATATGAATGTTATTATTGATGTTTGGGAGTTGAGATGTAATACGAGGAAAGTCGTATAAATAAAGGAGATGTCCGATTTTCTCTAGAATTAAATCATGAATGCTAATACTATCTATCATCTAATACGAGTATGCACTTGATGAAGGTAGAACGTGAGCTTTGAAGAAGATCGCTCAAGCGATAGAATAGTTACACGACAAGGTATGTAAGGCTAACCCTTCTTTCATAAGGCATGGTTCTTGGGCCAATTGTTCATCTCTTACGAGTTCATGATACTTTCTAATGATCTTAGCTCGAGAAGCTATTAAGCCAATGATGCCCAAGTGATACGATTGTACTAAGTTTCCTATACGACGAGTAATGCTCTAAGGATAGAATGTAATGAATGACGATAGTAAAAAGGGTAAGAGATAGATATGAACTAGTATGTATGTGTGCCTATGAGAGGCTATTGTGAACCCCGAGCTTATATGGCCGGGCGGAATATGATAAGTATGTATATATATATGTATGTATGTGTGTGTGTGTGTGTGTGTGACCCCGAGCCTATATATAGGGTAGAATATAGTGAACACGTATATCCTTATATAACGACGCGCGCGCGCCCACGCTTGGGTACGAATGACAACCACGAGCCTTGGTAGGGCCGAGCCGAGCCTTGGTAGGGCGGGTACGTGAACCCCGAACCTTCGTGGTCGGGTATGCTATATAAATACTATATGTATGACATCTATATGAGTACGATTATGCTATGTATATGACATCATTATGAGTACGACTATGTTAAGATTATGTAAGTGCCAAGTAAGGGCTATGACTATGCAATGTATAGGATACGAACGTGAAAGTAGATACGAAAGGTAAATGAGCAAGAATGTAAACGTATGCACACGAATATGAAATAGAAATGGAACGTCCCTACGGAAAGCAGGTAAGTGCCATGATGATGATGCTATTATCTCCCAGCTATATTATTTCGAATGTTATCTTTTATGCTCCCATATTGATATTGATCATGCTTTACATACTCAGTACATTCTTTGTGCTGACGTCCTTTTGTTTGTGGACGCTGCGTCATGCCCGCAGGTGGCCAGGGAGACAGATTTGATCCATAGCTGTACTATCTCAGGGACTACATAGCGAGCTCCATTTCATTCGGAGGCTGTGACTTTTGGTATAGATTCTTTTGTGTATATATTCATGGGCTCGGCGGGGTCTGTCCCGCCCATACGTTATGATATGATGTACCCTTCTTAGAGGCTCGTAGACATTGTGTATATGGTTAGACATGTTCGGCCTTGTCGGCCTATATTTTGGGATGTTATTTTGATCGCCTTGTTGGCGCATGTACAATTATATGGGCATAGATGTTATTGATGATATGGATATGTTATTGCCCGATGTGATTAGAATAATGATGAATGAAAAGTATGATATGATTATGTGGCTCACCCAGTATGTGATGTATAAGTATGTCAAGGGTGCCCGGGTGGGATAGCACCGGGTGCCCGTCGCGGCCCTCAAGTCGAGTCGTGACACCCCCTTTCTTCGGGGGCTGCGTTTCATGCCGCGCAGGTGCAGATACCTACTCGGATGATCCACCAGCTTAGGGTTCCTGTTCAGCTGTCTTGGAGCGCTCCCTTGTTCTGGAGCCTATACTTTGATCCAGCTTCTGTTATTGCATGTATGTATATGTTTATTCACGGGTACGGCGGGGCCCTGTTGTCACACCCTAACCTTATTAGGATGTGATGGGCACCCGACCCTTACTTAGGGCCGAGCGAACCCTCGGTTCTTACCGCATACAAAGTCACGCCAAACTTTTTAAATCAAATAAGATAAAATACATAGCAAAATTTTCGGCAATCTCCTTTCTCGTAGCCTTTAAATCGAACAAATCTATAATTATACAAAATTTCATTACGTAACACAGACCGACATATCAGCTGATGGAGCTGCATACAGACTGACAACCAATACCCACGACGCTGTCTGCAAAGTCTCTAACATACATCCAGAAATCATAACAAACAAACTCTGACTTGACAGCCCTCCGGGAGAATGGAGCTTGCCATCTCTGCTGGAACACCTTCTATAATAACTTACCATGCGGGAGTACTGCGTGGCATGAAACGCTTGACCCCGAAGGCATGTGAGGGGTCGGTACGGAAAATGTCCGAGCATGTAAGGCATACAATACGAAAGAAACGAACCATAAATCGAAACAAACGGACTAACCGGTGAATACATTACTCGAAATACTAGACCCTCACCTTTCGGACACAATTCATACATGCTCATCTCATATGCCGGAAGGTACGAAAGTAAGTGAGTCAACCGAGTACCAAAATGCTTATTTGGCAATCACGGATCGCATGTCCGAAGAGAGGCGCGAAAAATACGAGTGCACGGCGGTGATATCACACGTCGGACGGAGTACAGAGCGTACAGAATGTTCAAACGAGGTCATGTATCGAACGAAATACCGAACGTACAGAATACTCAGATGTCGTCAGATATCAGACGAGATACACAACGTACAGAATGCCCAAATGATATCATGTAGCGAACGAAATACAGAACGTACAGAATGCTCAGATACTGACATATATCGGACGTAATGCACGTGCTCGGATGATGTCATATATCACATATGCGTCTAACGTGTCCCGGCCCTCCCGTAAGGACTCGGTGGATAGACTCATCAATGCATATCAAAATTATAGATCACGTATGCGCAAACGTGTCCGGCCCTCGATAAGGGACTCGATGAATATGATCATGTATAACGAATCATATGTCATATATACAAATAACGTGTCCCGGCCCTTTGTTAAGGGACTCGGTAATATGGAACCATGCATGTCGAATCATGTATCAAGTATACATAACGTGTCCGCCTCTCTTCAGCGGGTCTCGGTGAATAATCATCATGTGCCATCCTGCCGCCATCCCCGTACCATCATATCATAAATATATACAGATAACGTGTCCCGGCCCGCAAGTACGAGGGACTCGGTGAATAATGAAGAGAAGTGCGCACGAGATCATGTCCTGGCCCGGGACTCAGTGAATCATACCGTGGAGTACGCACGAGAACATAACATGCCCTGGCCCGGGACTCAGTGAAAGATACATTGAGTCAGGCACGAACAGTCGTGAGAAACCATATGCACACAAATCCGGACTCGATGGATACGTACAATTACCGACATTCGAAGGCTCAAAAACGAGTTTCGGGTTCTTCCGAGTTAGTATCGGAAAGTTATGAGCGTTTGGAATACGAAAACCTCTTCGGTATCGTTTAAGCGATCCGAGATCGTACGTGGAGAACATTAAGGCTTATAGAGCATACTTATATTAGAATACTCGGATCAGACGACTCATATCCGAATACACACAGCAGAATACTTATATCGGACACTCATACCGGAGTACTCGTATCAGAGTTATCATATCAGAATGCTTACACCAAAATACTTAGATCAGAATACCTATGTCGTAACACATATATATCGAATTTTTATTTTTGAATACTTATATCGAATACTTATATCGGAATATTTACATCGGAATGCTTATATCAAAATATTTAAATCGGATCATCCGTACCGAAGCATTTATATCGAATAGTCGAACCGGAATGCTCATATACGAGTTACCGACACTTATATCAAATTCGGAACAATAGTCAAAGGATTCCTTAATTATCTTACGGAAATAAGGCAAATAGAACAATACAATTAAATCTCGGGAATCTGTGGGCCCACCTCGGGTTAAGTCGAAGTGGCTTACGTAAATTATGAACATTTGGCCTTATAATGTCATCTACGAAAGTTTCAGGGTAATCCAATTCCATTGGTGGAAGTTACATATGTTCAAACTCACTTTTCCTAACTAAACATAATATACCTAATTCAATTATACTGAATGAAAAAGGGCCAAACATAGGCTCGGATTTCTAAGAGTAGAATCGTCCCCGAGGCTCGTATTCAAACCTATTACAACTAAGACATGCCAAAAAAGAAAGGGGTAAGCCTTACATACCTTAGTTGCGCCTTACGCTCATCCAGATTCAATTCCCGTTTCGCCCAGAATCTACAAATGGTCATTTTTACCAAATGTTAACTATAAGGATTTTGGTGTTCAATCTTAAATTAGCACTTGTCTACCGAAATTTCGGCAGCACCTCCCCTGAGAACATACAACGCCCCGAGAATTTAACTCGGCCACAATATCAACAACAACACCAACAATTATTCATAATATTTCCGGCTCCAAAATATTCCATAGAATAGCCCACATTATTTTCCAAATTTTCCAACCAACCAATTCGCGATATAACTATTTCATAATTTTTTTATTTGCATAACGAAGTCGAAATTAATACTAACAACATCAATAGAAACATCCTCCACATTCTACAAGTTAACTACAATTATTTTTATCCAAAATTCTCTTCAAATCTCATTCCATAATTCACAATACCAACGGACGAATTTATATCGCTATTTTTCCCGTTCTAATCCGTTAAAACTTTAAATAAACTTGTTAGCAATGAAAAGGAGCCTTATCCATACCTTAAGAATTCAGCCACCACGTTATCACCCTCCTCCTTGGTTGATTTTTAACTTAAATTGAAGACAACGCAGCGTACAACACTTTTCCCTTCATGGGCTTCGGGGTTCGGGGCTCGGATTTTGGTCAAAATTGATTTTTCTTCTCCAAGGCTTTTCTTCTCTCTATCTCCAGAATTTTCTGGTTGTTCCAGGTCTGAAAATGAGGAGGGAAGTGCTAAAATATCACTTATATAACATGGGTCATGGGCCTAACCCGGTTGGGCCCGAGTTGGGCCTAGCCCACTGACCTTTTGGACTTAAAACGTTCATATCTCCTTGTACCGATGTCACCTGGGAACCCACGACATATGGCTGGAAAGATAATTCAATTATCTACAACTTCTATTTCTTGGTATATTTCCAAATTCCAAACTTATAATACCGTTTTTGCCTCTCAAAGTCCGGTCACCCGAAAACGTTTTCTTAAAAATATTCGTTTGGAGGGCTTCCACTTTGATTTGGCCCAAGGGTCCTTCATGAGTTGTGTTTAACTTTACATATGTGATTCATATAACTTGTCACATGTTCCAAAAAAAAATCTTAACGTGTGGGCCCCACCTCAGCTTACAAATAATCCGACGTTCAAAAATACGGGATATAACACCTGTCCCGTCATATGACTTTGTTATTATTCTTAGAGGTCTGTAGACATATATGTGTGGGTTGTGGGTAATCTCTGTTCAGTTGTGTCTGTGGGAGTTGCGATCTGGACGCCCCCCCTATACTATGATAGCCTTATCGGCTTATATGTGATATTATCTCATTTGATTGCGATAGCGATATATGTATATACGTACATTTGTGACGACTTCGGGCGACGTTCCACTTTTCTGCAAATATATGTTATTTGTACCGGTATAAGTTATTCGTACGCTATTTCTGATTAATGGGTGTGTACGGGTGCCCAGTTCGGGCACTAGTCGCGGCCTACGGGGTTGGGTCGTGACAAAAGTGGTATCAGAGCAGTTCGTCCTCGGATTGTCTACAGACCGTGTCCGGCAGAGTCCTATTTATGGTGTGAAGCCGGCCACACTTATAAACAGGAGGCTGCGGGGCATTTAGGAATCAGTGACCCTTTTTCTGTCTTAGATCGTGCGATAGAGCCAAGTCATAGGAAATGAGATTCCTTGTACTAACTTTTGATTTCAGCGGAAGGACGATATCGACAGAAGAAAGCGATTGACGACATTGGAAGATACAAGCACACAGGTAAGCTAAGGTACAAAAGGTGTATGTCGGATAAGGTATTGAAGTATGATCGAAATGTAAAGTTGGAAAATTGGAAAGCAAAAGTAAACCGGAAAGTGTAACAGATGCAGTTCGAGTTGGACATACGAGGTAAGTCCATCATTTTTATACTGTTATTGATACTGGGAGCCCTGTGTGGCTACGATATGATATGATATGTATATATATGTGTTGGCCCTGTGAGGCATTGTTGGTATTTCCTGCGTGCAGGTTTTGAGATAGTAAGAAATATAGAGGAAACTCTGCCGAAATTTTTCAAGAAAATAAAGCAAGAATGAGGTATGGGTTGTAATATGCCTGGAAAGGTCGTGTTATTAGTAAAGATAGAATTTGATTAAGTTGCAAGTATGGCCAACCTTGAAAAACAAGTTAACTGCTGAATTGACGGTATTAGTAATTAGGAGGTCGACATCGATATGGTAAAAAAAGAAATTGGAAAGGGCTTGTGATATTAAGAGATGAGTTAGAAGAGATTGGCAAATCTTGATGGAGTGTTATAGTAAGGTACCAACTGAATTGATAAGCATGGATAAATTATGACGAGTTGATGGTCAAAAAAAATATAATAATAATAGTATGATTGGGGGCAAGAAAAAAAAAAGAGAGAATTGTGGCGGATATGAATGTACTGACAAGACAACTTGTGAGATATTAAAGATAAGATTGACCGGAAAGGGCAAAGAGTTAAGAAGTGCGACACTATGCGATTGATTACGAATAGGATATTATAGGAATATAGTAAGGACTGTTATGAAAATGAGCAAGGCTTAGCGAGGAAGTGACCAACAGATATGACGTGATCTATGTGACTAAAGTTTAAAGGTGAGTTAGTGGAAAAAAAAAGAGGGATTTATGAAGTTCTTCTACAGGGAAAGTACAGAATAGAAAATTATGAGATAACGAAAACGATAGTGAGCACAAAAAGAGAGAGAGGAGGAGATGAAAAGAAAGATAAGTAAGATAACAGTGCAGTAATAGATGGCGACATGTGTAGCCATGAACACGGGTAATAACAGCGACGGAACTGTGACAGGCCAAATTATAGAAAGGTGAATAACGAGGTAGAATGAGTGCTAGGGAATGATTGGTATGATAAGAACAAATAGGGAGAAACAGAATATGCTTTGAAAGCGAGAAAGGGGTTATGTAGGTGTAGTATTTCCGGAAGCTATGGCGGTATTGTAAAATTCCTCGTGCGCCAAAAAGAAAAGGATAGACATGGACTGAAGGAATACAGTAAAGGGATACTAAAGGAGTACCCAAGATGAACGTAATTGAGTGAGTACGAATAGAGAACAAAAAGGGGAATACATAGTTATGAAGTCAAGGGTAGTGCGACGATATGGTGATAAGATGAGATCGTCATTGAGACGAACTAGGTGTGTTCTGAGTGAGTTGGAAGCCTGTGTTGGATACATGGTAAGGGTAAAAAGGTATAAAGCATAAGGGGGGTACTGCGTGCACACGATTTCACCTAAAAAATAATGGAATCCTTAAGCGACAAGACGGTAGCCTTAGGGAATAGATGGTGCAATGCAATTTCATCAAAAGAAACAGATGATATAAGTGGCGGTAAAGATACTATCCCAAGAGGACTTTGAACACTTGTCACGGGGATATGAGTGCCACCTAACTGAGAATTTGGGATAACTATGAGTATTGGATAATTATTGGGTCGAAGAAGGAGACCCTTTTTAATCCGACGGGAGATGTGTTATGAGGGCGTCTTGAAATCTGTCCAGACTTCAACTTACTCCAAATTATGTGCTGAAGGTCATACGACGAGGTTGACGCGATCATATTAGCATTAGAACGTCGCATTTCATCAGAGTCCCAAAGTTAAGCGTGCTGGAGTGGGAGTAATTTTAGGATGGGTGACCCCCCTGGGAAGTTTTCTGAAAGTCCTACAAATTCAGACGTAAGGAGCAAATGAGAAGCTAGGTTAATCTAAGGAAAATTAGAGCCTGCAGAGCGGGCAGAAACCTTAAGAGGTCGTGTAGAACGAGGCGTAGGCGAACCCGGTGAAAAAGAAGGAAGGTGCATTGCGGCCTTAGAAATAAGATAAGTCGAATAGTGTTGAAAATATTTTGTGAATAAGATGGTAGTGATGATGTATACGTATGTATATGACATCTCATACATGGCTATATTGAATCCCAGCAATCGATGTTGTGACATATTGGAAGGCATTAATCGGACAGGGTAATAAAGTTCAGGTGAAAAAAATGGTACAAATGTTGTAAGGCAAGCTGATGCTGT
The DNA here is from genome assembly GCF_029784015.1 of Lycium ferocissimum. Classification (NCBI taxonomy): domain Eukaryota; kingdom Viridiplantae; phylum Streptophyta; class Magnoliopsida; order Solanales; family Solanaceae; genus Lycium; species Lycium ferocissimum. Next base: position 19,636 of record NW_026715539.1, on the reverse strand, counting down.
TTCCACTACAGGTTGAGCTTGGAAAGTTCTAATACAATGATATCTGAAAAAAGAAAGAAAGTGAGTAGATGGTAGATGAAGTGACCAAAATGTCGGGAACAAAGCGAATGAATAAGAAACAAGAGGAAGTAAAGCCTCCAAGAGAGGCGACGGGCAAAGCACGGCATTATTCGGATAAAAATTCGAGGTTAGGCGTGTGAGAGGGATAGAGTGTGATAGGATGGGATAAGAGAGGAATGTATGAGGTTAGAGAACAGACTTCGACAAGTGGGATGAAAGGGTAGTGACCACAACGAGAAATGAGAAGTAAAGAAAAGGTTGATTAGGCCGTGCAACGATGATAAGAGGTTTCTAATTCTCGAAAGATAAGTGTTGAGACGATGGAAATCTAAAAACTGTTGGTGCATAAGGTGTCACGACCCAACCCCCAGTAGGGGGATCGGTGCCCGAATTGGGCACCCAAACACATTCATGAATCCGAGTCGCAAACAGATGGCTTATACCGACACAATATCAAACGCTGTCTCAGATTATATCAAACTATCTCAAACACATCGCAAACACAACCATATATATATCAAAAGCCGACAAGGCTATCAAATGGCGCAACGGCCCAAAACATATACAAATGCAAGCCGACGAGGCTGCCACGGCGAATGGAATCGCCCAGAACATAAATCATACAAACACAACTGTACAGAATGGGCATAACCCACATACATGTCCACAGACCTCTAAACAGACAGACAGAATCATATGACGGGACAGGGGCCCCGCCGTGCACTCGAACAAATATATACAAATGCAACGAACGAATATATACCAAAATGTGGCTCGGGAATAAGGGAGCACTCCAACGACGAAAGAGGGTGTCTAAACGGGTGGATCACCAAAGCGTGCGTACATACCTGCGGGCATGAAACGCGGCTCCCGAAGAAAGGGGTCGGTGCGAAATATACCGAGTATGCAAAAACGAAAAATGTGGTGTACAAATCCGAGTCACAAACAAATAGAGGTACGGAAAGGTAAATGCATTTCCAAAATATCGAATGTTACTTTCAAAATATAAATCATGCATGGGGCACGAAAAATATGGTCGCCGCTGTGTCGATGGCGCCATAACACGATAACACCGGATAGTTTCAAATCTCGTATCCCCGTCACATATCATACACGACATATCGCCGTACACAACATAGCTCCAATATAGCGGAACCCGGTCCTCGAGCGAGGTGCTCGGTGAACCATAAACACAGTATAACACCGGAGTATATCATAATGCGCACGACAACAGAACCGGCCCGGGACTCGGCGAAAGATATAACAAAATGCACGAGCGGAGTCGTGAGGAATCATATGCATAAAATCATTGTCATAAATCCAAAAGATAAGTAGAATAGTCATATTTGAAATCGAATAATAATTACAACATTTTCTTTCAAAAGTTGTCGAAATTACATAAAGGAGCGTCGCGGGACCCACGGACGGGCGTAGCCAGGCGGGCCCGCTCATGGAAAACATACTCGTCTAACATCATACAACCTTCTACGAAAATCTCAAGGCAATCCGAGCTTTTCTGTGAAAATTATGGGCGTTTGTATTGTTAGAATCGTTTAAGAATAAAAACCTTTTTGAAAAATTAAACTTTTATATAACTTGGGTAAATCAATACTTCTAAGGACATAAGGATCAATGTTTCATCATATCTGTTACACCCCGTACTTTGTATGTCGGAATATTTTAAGTTGTTTGCGACGAGTTGAAGACAAGACTTTCAATTTTCGATTTTGTTGATTTTGCCTTAAAGCATAAGTCGTATATTCATCTTTCGATGGTATGAAGTGTTAAGAGTAAGGTTGGTGTTATATTTCGCATTTTGTGCGTATTCGGAAAAATTGGAGATAATTCGGAATGGTAAGAAATAAGGCTTTAGATGGATCTTACTTAAGGTGCATGTGATGTCTAAGGAAATATTGAATGTGAAATATTGAGGAAGGCCAAGGGCAAAAATTGGAATTTTGAGAATTTGTTTGGAATTACAAACGAGATTTATAACCAATTGGGCTCAAAAAATAAAAAGAAAAAAAGAGGCCCCGATCCACCAGGGGTGGCGGCCATGAAGTGAAAAGGAAAGAAAAAAAAAATGGGCCAAGCCCATGTAATTATTAATGGTAATAAAAAGGAAGAGAAGGGGGCCAAATGAATTTTCAAGAAACTTCCAAGAAATTGAGAGAAAGAAGAAGAAAGAAAGAAAGAAGGAGATATCAACCATGGCCATTCGGCCATGGTCTTCAACTTTTGTCCTTCAAATTTTTGTCCCCAAAATTATTCTCTTGTCGTATTCCTACTAATTCAAGGGCCCTCTCCAACGTGGTATAATTATTTCGGAAGATAAGTCGTTCGTTTCGTCGTTTGGACAATTTGGTGGATTGAAGAAGTTAGAGGAACAAGGTATGATTCAACCCCTTTTTATGTGTTATGAAGGCTTTGTTGATGTTGTAGTACGTAGAAAAGGGTGAAACTCGTGAGAATATAGGAGTTTGCATGGTGGTTGCATGATTATGTATGTGGCCGTGTGTATGTATATGTTGTATAGGCAAGATGAATAAATTTTATGTTGTATTATAGTTGTGGTTAATGTGGAATTTGTATTGGAAATTAAAGTGGAATGAAAGTTGGATGAAGTTGAAAAATTATAGTGTGGCCGTGTGGTGTATGTTGATGATGGAAGGTTAATTAAATTCTGTTAGTATGTTAATTGTGTTGTTATGACCTTATGAAGTAGATGAGAGAATAATGATTTAAATTAGCATGAGGAAATTGTTATTAAGTTGTTGTCGGAAAGTATATGATTTTATTATAGATTATGTAATTGAGAAGAATGAAGTTGTAAGATGTATATGGTGATTGTTGTAAATGAAATGGAAGGATAAAAATATGTAAAAATATTCATGTTGAAATTTGGAGGTTTTGAATGAATTATGAATTTGGTGGAAAACTTGTAAATTTTGTATATTTTGTGAATATTTCGTAAAATGATATGAAATGTTTTGGAGTGAACTTGGTGGGTTGATGAATATGGAAAACGTCAATATTGGATTGAAAGTGTGAAGTCGAAGTGAGAATTAGTGCATTGTGTTGGAAAGTAGGCATATTGTGTTGATTGTTGTTGTTGTTGGTATTGTTGTTGGGTTGTTGTTGATTGTTTTGAGCCGAGTTTAATTCTCGGGGTGTCGTATTTATAGGGGAGGTGCTGCCGGAATTTCAGTAGACAAGTATTAATTCAAGATTGGAATTTTAAGTCTTATGAATAGTAATTGGTAAAGGTGACCATTTGCAGATTTCTGATGAAACGGGATTTGAATTTAAGCGAGCGCAAGTCATCCGTAAGGTATGTAAAGCTTGCTCTTTCCTTCTCTTGGCATGTCCTAAGTATGTTAGGCCGAGATTCGAGCTTTGAGGACGACTCTACTCCTCGGAATCCGAGCTTCATTTTGACCCTTTTTCATTCGGTAGAATTGAATTGGAAATGTCTGTTTCTTTGAAATATTTGCTCAAACACCCGTAGTTCGCCTAAATGATATTGGAGGGCCTTGGATCCTTGTCTATGACCTCGCCAGGCCTAATGACCATAGTTTGGGGTCCGCCGCCTCAATTTGATCGAGGTGGGGCCCACGCGTTCAGAGATCTTCCTATGTCGCTCTTGTTTGGTATATTTGTGTGATTTTGAAAAAGGAACTTTTGGCTATCGCCCCGATTGCTATAAAATAGTTATTTTAACTACCTCATTGAGTTTGATAATACATTTTGACACATAAGAACGATTTCAGAAGATTGTAACTATTGTATACTAATTAGATAAACACGAAACTTGTTTCTACACTTACCCGACGTTAGTAAATATATTTGGTCACCGAATTTGGAAGGCAACTTAATTATTTATTTACTCATATGCATGTGACCTTGACACGTGATTATGGTCTCTAAAGTTCAGTTTGATATGTTTTCAAATAATGTTTGGAAAAGAACCTGATTTAACTATTGTCTTGGCTTTGAAGGAATGGTGTGCTTTGGTTGTTCTGTTGAGTTTGTAATAAAAGAAATTATATACGTATGGCTGCTTAGGATTCTGCTCGTGTGTATTTTTTATTACCTCTTTCGCCGAGTCCGGGCAGTATGTGTGATATTGTCCGGGATACTTGACCGCGGGGCGTGCCATGACCATTGGATACTTGGCCGCGGCATGCGTACGTATGATATCGTCATTTGGATACTTGTATGGGCTGTGACATACTGCCGGATTCTTGATCGCGGTATGTAGGTATGTGTAGCTGTGTATATTTGTGATATTAACCGCTGGGTTCCTGGCCGCGGTATATTTATATATTTGCGATATTAACCGCTGGGTTCCCGGCCGCGGTACGTGTGTATGATTTGTGTATGTATGACTTGGATGTCAGATGTAAGTGCGTTGGTATTTGGACTATTATGCTCGCGTTTGGTACACTTTATTTCATCTTCTATTTTTACGCTTTACATACTCGGTACACATATTCCGTCTTGACCCCCTTTCTTCGGGGCCGCGTTTTATGCCGCGGTACCCGAGATGAAAGCGGATGATGTTAGCGGAAGGTGTTCGGGCCGGATTGGCGACTCCGTTTCCTCCCGAGTCTTTGCGAGTCGGAAACGCTTTATATGGTATTCGGAGTTATGTTAGAGGCTTTGCAGACAGTGTCATGTGTATGAGATGTCCGTTTGTAAACAGCTATGTAAGCCGATGTGTCAGTACGCATTGTGTTATGAATTTCATGTGTCTACAGATTTGGTTATGGTTACAGATTTTATTCGATTTGAAAAAGACGAAAAGTATGTTTGTGTTTCGAAAAAAAAAATTTCCTTCTGCATTTTGACGTGTTCTGTGGGCCCAGTATGACTATGTGCGGTACGAAAGTCTGCGGGTTCGCTCGGCCCTAGGTAAGGGTCGGGTGCCCATCACACCCTATCGGATTCAGGGTGTGACAAAGTGGTATCGGAGCGGTGTCTGTCCTAGGGGTTGTATATATATATATATGTCCGGTATATATTGTTTATGGTGTGTTGCGCGCCACGTTTATAAACAGGAGGCTACGGGGCATTTAGGATGGTTACTCTTCTTTCATCTCTGAGATCGTGCCATAGAGCCAAGTCATAGGAGATGGGACTCCTTACGCTGATTTGTGATTGCAGCTAAAGAATGACACCGATAGAAGGAAATGATTGATGATGTTGGGAAGTACAAAGCACGCAGGTAAGCACAGGCATGAAAGATATGTGTCGGGTAAGATATTGAAGTATGATTGAGATAAGTTTGAAGACTAAAGGGGGAAAGTAAACAAGAAAGTGTAACGGAGTGCCGTTTGAGTTGGGCATACGAGGTATGTTTGTTATTTTTGTACGGTTTATGATATTGGGAGCCACATTGTGTTGTTGCGATATGATATGATATGTATTTATGTATATTGGCCTGTGAGGCATTGTTGGTATTTCTGTGCACGGGTTTTGGGATAGTGAGAAATGCGAGAAAACTCTCTTAAAATTTTCTAGAAATAAAGAAAGGAGAATGAGACATGGGTTTGTAATACGACTTGAAAGGTCGTGCCAATGGTAATAGCGAGATTAAGATAAGAATACAGATGAAGGAATTGTGATGCGTATGAATGTATGGATAAGACAACTTGTGGACTATTGAGGATAGAGTCACTCAGAAAGGGTAGGAGGGTAAGAAGTGTTACCCTATGAGATTAAGTACGAATGCGGCAATGTGAATGCAATGAAGATTGTTGTGAAATAAGCAAAGCTCAGTGGGAAAAGTGGCCAAAGCTATGATGTGATTACGTAGTTGGAATATGAAGGTAAGTGTGAAACGGAAAAAAAAAAAAAAAAAAAAAAAAGCTATGGAATGAGTATGGAAGGGTTTGAGTTAAAGATTAAGAGATGGCATGAGAAAATGTGCCTAGAATGTTACAAGTCGAGTAAAGAGAATTACAAAAAGGAAAAGTTTGAACCGAGATTCTTAAGACCCTATACGATTAGTTGAACATTCGAGGACGAATGTTCTAAAGGGGGAAAGGATGTTACACCCCGTACTTTGTATGTCGGAATATTTTAAGTTGTTTGCGACGAGTTGAAGACAAGACTTTCAATTTTCGATTTTGTTGATTTTGCCTTAAAGCATAAGTCGTATATTCATCTTTCGATGGTATGAAGTGTTAAGAGTAAGGTTGGTGTTATATTTCGCATTTTGTGCGTATTCGGAAAAATTGGAGATAATTCGGAATGGTAAGAAATAAGGCTTTAGATGGATCTTACTTAAGGTGCATGTGATGTCTAAGGAAATATTGAATGTGAAATATTGAGGAAGGCCAAGGGCAAAAATTGGAATTTTGAGAATTTGTTTCGGGAATTACAAAACGAGATTTATAACCAATTGGGCTCAAAAAATAAAAAGAAAAAAAGAGGCCCAATCCACCAAGGGGTGGCCGGCCATGAAGTGAAAAGGAAAGAAAAAAAAATGGGCCAAGCCCATGTAATTATTAATGGTAATAAAAAGGAAGAGAAGGGGGCCAAATGAATTTTCAAGAAACTTCAAGAAATTGAGAGAAAGAAGAAAGAAAGAAAGAAGGAGATATCAACCATGGCCATTCGGCCATGGTCTTCAACTTTGTCCCTTCAAATTTTGTCCCCAAAATTATTCTCTTGTCGTATTCCTACTAATTCAAGGGCCCTCTCCAACGTGGTATAATTATTTCGGAAGATAAGTCGTTCGTTTCGTCGTTTGGACAATTTGGTGGATTGAAGAAGTTAGAGGAACAAGGTATGATTCAACCCCTTTTATGTGTTATGAAGGCTTTGTTGATGTTGTAGTACGTAGAAAAGGGGTGAAACTCGTGAGAATATAGGAGTTTGCATGGTGGTTGCATGATTATGTATGTGGCGGTGTGTATGTATATGTTGTATAGGCAAGATGAATAAATTTTATGTTGTATTATAGTTGTGGTTAATGTGGAATTTGTATTGGAAATTAAAGTGGAATGAAAGTTGGATGAAGTTGAAAAATTATAGTGTGGCCGTGTGGTGTATGTTGATGATGGAAGGTTAATAAAATTCTGTTAGTATGTTAATTGTGTTGTTATGACCTTATGAAGTAGATGAGAGAATAATGATTTAAATTAGCATGAGGAAATTGTTATTAAGTTGTTGTCGGAAAGTATATGATTTTATTATAGATTATGTAATTGAGAAGAATGAAGTTGTAAGATGTATATGGTGATTGTTGTAAATGAAATGGAAGGATAAAAATATGTCGTAAATATTCATGTTGAAATTTGGAGGTTTTGAATGAATTATGAATTTGGTGGAAAACTTGTAAATTTTGTATATTTTGTGAATATTTCGTAAAATGATATGAAATGTTTTGGAGTGAACTTGGTGGGTTGATGAATATGGAAAACGTCAATATTGGATTGAAAGTGTGAAGTCGAAGTGAGAATTAGTGCATTGTGTTGGAAAGTAGGCATATTGTGTTGATTGTTGTTGTTGTTGGTATTGTTGTTGGGTTGTTGTTGATTGTTTTGAGCCGAGTTTAATTCTCGGGGTGTCGTATTTATAGGGGAGGTGCTTTGCCGGAATTTGAGACAAGTATTAATTCAAGATTGGAATTTTAAGTCTTATGAATAGTAATTGGTAAAGGTGACCATTTGCAGATTTCTGACGAAACGGGATTTGAATTTAAGCGAGCGCAAGTCATCCGTAAGGTATGTAAAGCTTGCTCTTTCCTTCTCTTGGCATGTCCTAAGTATGTTAGGCCGAGATTCGAGCTTTGAGGACGACTCTACTCCTCGGAATCCGATATATATATATATATATCATTTTATATATATATATTTTCATATATATATATATTGAATTGGAAATGTCTGTTTTCTTGAAATATTTGCTCAAACACCCGTAGTTCGCCTAAATGATATTGGAGGGCCTTGGATCCTTGTCTATGACCTCGCCGGAGCCTAATGACCATAGTTTGGGGTCCGCCGCCTCAATTTGATCGAGGTGGGGCCCACGCGTTCAGAGATCTTCCTATGTCGCTCTGTTTGGTATATTTGTGTGATTTTGAAAAAGGAACTTTTGGCTATCGCCCCGATTGCTATAAAATAGTTATTTTAACTACCTCATTGAGTTTGATAATACATTTTGACACATAAGAACGATTTCGAAAGATTGTAACTATTGTATACTAATTAGATAAACTGAAACTTGTTTCTACACTTGCCGACGTTAGTAAATATATTTGGTCACCGAATTTGGAAGGCAACTTAATTATTTATTTACTCATATGCATGTGACCTTGACACGTGATTATGGTCTCTAAAGTTCAGTTTGATATGTTTTCAAATAATGTTTGGAAAAGAACTCGATTTAACTATTGTCTTGGCTTTGAAGGAATGGTGTGCTTTGGTTGTTGTTGAGTTTGTAATAAAAGAAATTATATACGTATGGTTTGCTTAGGATTACGCTCGTGTGTATTGTTATTACCTCTTTCGCCGAGTCCGGGCAGACATGTGTGATATTGTCCATTTGGATACTTGACCGCATGGGTGCCATGACTCCCGGATACTTAGCCGCGGCATGCGTACGTATGATATCGTCCGCCGGATACTTGGCGTCGGGGGCCGTGACATGACCGGGATTCTTGACCGCGGTATGTAGGTATGTGTGTGTGTGTATATTTGTGATATTAACCGTGGGGTTCCTGGCCGCGGTATATTTATATATTTGCGATATTAACTTGCCGGGTTCCCGGCGCGCGTACGTGTGTATGATTTGTGTATGTATGACTTGGATGTCGGATGTAAGTGCGTTGGTATTTGGACTATTATGCTCGCGTTTGGTACACTTTATTTCATCTTCTCGTATTTTACGCTTACATACTCACTACATATTCCGTCGACCCCTTTCTTCGAGGGCGTTTCATGCGCGCGGTACCTGACGATGAGCGGATGATGTTAGCGGAAGGTGTTCGGCCGGATTGGCGAGCTCCATTTCCTCCGGAGTCTTTGCCGAGTCGAACGCTTTATATGGTATTAGGAGTTATGTTAGAGGCTTTGCGAACGGTGTCATGTGTATGAGATGTCCGTTTATGCTATGACTATGTAAGCCGATGTGTCGGTACGCATTGTGTTATGAATTTCATGTGTCTCGATTTGGTTATGGTTACTGATTTTATTCGATTTGAAAAAGACGAAAAGTATGTTTGTGTTTCGAAAAAAAAAATTTCCTTATTTTGACGTGTTCGTGGGCCCAGTATGACTATGTGCGGTACGAAAGTCTGCGGGTTCGCTCGGCCCTAGGTAAGGGTCGGGTGCCCATCACACCCTATCGGATTCAGGGTGTGACAATATCAAACATGAGTACCAAGAAACAAATGCGTATCATAGGCATGCTCGGATTGCGAGAATAGAGTTTCCTCGAAGTTCGTGTCATAGCCTATTTTTAACTAAGGCATGCCAAAGAAAGAAGGTTGCTTTACATACCTCAAACGCTCTCCAAAACAATCCAAACTCAAGCTAAATCCAACCTACGTCTCGGGCTGCCCAAGGTCTACAAACAAGTAATAATATGCCAAACATTAGCTATAGACATTTTTGGCATTTAATTCCAATTTAGCCCTTAATTCTACGAAATTTGGGCGACATTTCCCACGTAAATAGGCCACCCCGAGAATTTAACTCGGCCAAATCAATCAACAACAACAACAACAACCAACCTAGCAACATCAAAAACCAATCCGGAAGGCAATACAACAATAATAACTCTCTTTTCCATCATCTAACAACATTCATAAATTCAATTCAACGGCTTACCTTCAAGCCAACATCGACGCCTATACATTCAAATACTAACCCGAACCCATACCAACAATATTTAAAGACATTCTAAGCAATTCATACAACGTTTCCAACAATCCAAGAATTTCTCCAATCTACCCGAAAACAAATTTCCCCTAACCCGAGAACCTCCCTTTAACATATTCCTCATTTTCAAATCATGATTTGCATCCACAATTCACATTCTAACAATGCTATTCTCATCAATATGCAAATTACATTAAATGTACAATAACCTCCAAATCAGTCCGCAACAATTACAACATCAATCTGAATCATTAAACATTCATTTCCAACATAGAATTCATTACGACAACATTCAAAATACTAATCAACAATGATTTATTTCTTGTCGCATCAATAGCCTACATTCGGCCAACCCTACATATATACATGTATAGATGATTATCATTCATTTCTTCACCTTACAATGATCACAACATGCTAACTAGACTTCAATTCATCACTTTAATACAACACAACACACACACACATCACACGGCCAAGCCTCATACATATGGCCTCAACTTCAACATACTTTATTTCATGATTCTCATCCATATTAACATACTACAACATACATACAACCTTTATAACACATAAAACATAATGAAATCTCACCTTTCCTCTTCAACTCCCCAACTTGCCTAGGGTTTGCGATCTACACAACGGGTGATTGGATGACCCGAATAATGCTTCCACGCTACTTAGGGACCTCAAAATAGTGGTTTTGCATCAATAAAATAATTTTGGAAGGGCTAGAAATGGGACCTCAATTTTCCTCACCATGGCCGAGAGCCTTCTTTGTGGTGTTCTTCACTTCTAATTTTTCTAAGTGTTGAGAAATGAACTTGGATGACTTAGAAGTCATCTTTTGTATACTAGCAAGACTTGTACATGTGTCTATGGCCCACACCAATGTGTTGGAGCAATTAGAATTGAACACAAAATGGGTGGGCACCACTCCAATTCCACACGGCTAAGACCATGGAAAATGCATGATTTTCAAGTTCCACTAATTTCAATTTTGGTCCCAAATTTTCCTAATTGTTCCATAGCCAACAAATTCATGCACAACTTATGTCCCAAAATAAAATCGAAGGTCAAAAGTCTCGACTTTGTATCCCGGAATAGTTTTGTCCTTAATTTATCATAATTAATCCGGATTGTTCCAATGTACAAAAATGCGGGATATAACATCCTCCCCCCCTTTAGAACATTCGTCCTCGAATGTTAGATTAACCTTACGGGTCATACAAACAATTTTTGGGGGAGTTTCTTTTACAACTATCACAACAATTCATTCATTGTTCAACAACTCATTTATCAAACAATATAATCAAGTTAAGAATTTGGATTACCTGTAGGTACTGGAAATAGGTGAGGATACTTCTTCTTCATCTGCTTCTCAGCTTCCCAGGTCACTTCCTCTCGATTATTATTCCGCCACAGCACTTTAACAGAAGCCACATCTTTGTTCCGCAACTTTCTTACCTGACGATCCAATATGGCTATAGGATTCTCCTCATAAGATAGCTCCCCTGTGACCTGGATATCATCTACGAAATACTCTGGAAGGGTCACCAATACATTTACGAAGCATAGAAACATGAAATACCGGGTGTACCGCTCCCAAATCAGCTGGCAGATCTAACTCATAGGCAACCTTGCCTATTTTGCGAATAATCTGATAAGGCCCAATATATCTCGGACTGAGCTTCCCTTTCTTGCCGAATCTCATAACACCTTTCATAGGTGACACTTTCAGGAAAACCCAATCACCAATGCGAAACACTAAATGTCGACGGCGATTATCCGCATATGATTTACGTCGACTCCGAGCCGCTAACAACCGCTCCCGAATGAGTTTCACCTTATCCACCGCTTTGGACCACATACGGGCCAATCAACTCGGTCTCCCAATATCAAACCAACCGATCGGTGACCTACACTTTACGCCATACAACGCCTCGTACGGTGCCATCTCGAATACCGGAGTGGTAGTTGTTATTATAAGCAAATTCAACAAGCGGCAAATGGTCATCCCGGCCCTACGAAATCAATAACACGGGCCCGCAACATATCTTCCAATGTCCGAATAGTGCGCTCGGCTTTCGTCGGGGACTGGGGATGGAATGCTGTACTTAGACTCACCTGCGTCCCCAGTCCCTCCTGAAAGGATCTCCAGAAATTAGCTGTGAACTGAGCACCTCTGTCGGAGATAATAGATATAGGAACTCCGTGAAGTCGCACAATCTCCTTAATATATAGCCTGGCATAATCCTCAGCTGAGTAGGTAGTCCGGACCGGAAGAAAATGGGCTGATTTTGTCAGTAGATCAACAATAACCCAAATGGAATCATACCTCCGTGGAGTGCGAGAGTAAACCCGTAATAAAATCCATATTAATGATCTCCCACTTCCACGTCGGTATCTCCATCTCCTCGTAATAGTCCACCGACACGGTGCTCAATCTTAACACACCGCAATTCGGACACCGAGCGACGAACTCCGCTATATCTCTTTTCATACCATCCCACCAATATAAGCATACGAGATCATGGTACATCTTCGTCGACCCGGGGTGAACGGGAATAACGGGCATAATGTGCCTCGCCCATAACCTTTGTCGCCGCGGCCGCAACGTCGGTACACATAATCTGCCCCCGTGAAATAACACTCCATCGGTGAAATCTCAAACGGAGTCTTCTCCGTGTGGGGCTGCATCTCTGCATCGTACCGAATAGGATCCTCATGCGATGCCGCTTAATATCTTCGTAATAGAGGATTCGGCAATACCTCGAACGAAACCCCAACATCTCCGAATCGGCCAAGCGAACTCCAAGACTAGCCAACCGATGAATATCACGAACCATTGCTTTCCTCTCTGATGGCACGTCTGCTAGGCTACCCATAGATTTGCGACTAAGTGCATACGCCACAACATTAGATTTTCTCGGATGGTAGAGAATATCAACATCATAATCTTTCGGCAACTCTAACCACCTCATTGCCGCAAGTTCGACTCCTTTTGTAAAGATGTCTTGGAGGCTCTTATGATGCGTATAAATATCAACGTGAACACCATATATATAATGTCTCCACATCTTCAAAGCATGAATAACCGCGGCTAGCTCCAAATCGTGAGTAGGATAATTCTTTTCATGTTTCCGAGGGCCGCCGGAAGCATAAGCTATCACTCGCCGTCTTTGCGTCAACACACACCCCAAACCAATACCAGAGGCATCACAATAAATCACATACCCATCTGGACCCTCGGGAAGAGTCAGGACTGGAGGAGCCGTAGTCAACTTCTCTTTCAGCAACTGGAAGCTACGCTCACAAGCATCCGACCACTGGAACTTTGCTCCCTTACGCGAGTCAGCCTTGTAAAAGGTGCTGAAATCGAAGCAAATTTCTCTACAAATCTCCTGTAATAACCGGCCAATCCCAGAAAGCTATGCACCTCGGTCGGCGTCGTGGGCCTAGGCTAATTCTTTACGGCCTCAATCTTCTGGGTATCCACCCGGATGCCATCAGCCTCAATAATATGCCCCAGAAACGCCACTGAAGTCAGTCAGAATTCACACTTAAAAAATTTAGCATACAACTTCTGGTGCCGAAGTGTGCCAAGTACCGTCCTCAAATGATCTGCATGTTCTGCTTCTGATCGAGAATAAACCAGAATGTCATCGATAAACACAATCACGAACATATCCAGGAACGGTCTGAATACCCGATTCATCAGGTCCATGAATACTGCTGGGGCATTAGTCAGCCCAAACGACATTACTCTGAATTCATAGTGCCCATACCGGGTCTTGCTGTCTTGGGGATATCGGCCTCTCGCACCCGTACACGATGATAGCGACCGCGAGTCTATCTTCGAGAAACACACGGCACCCCGCAACCGATCAAACAAATCATCAATCTGGGGAGGGGATATTTATTCTTGACGGTTACCTTATTCGGTCCGCCGTGTCAACGCACATCCGCGACGATCCATCCTTCTTTCTCACAAACAATACCGGCGCTCCCCGGGTGATGTCTTGGGCCTAATAAAGCCCTTCTCTAATAAATCTCTCGGTTCTCTTTCAATTTGCGCAGTGCCATTCGTACGGAGGAATAGAGATAGGCTGAGTATCTAGCAATAAATCAATAGCAAACTCTACCTCCCGCTCGTGGGAAAGACCTGGAAGCTCATCTGGGAATACATCTAAAAATTCATTAACCACCGGGACTGACTGAAGAATCGGTGCCTCTGCCTCTAAATCATGAATACGGACCAGATGATAAATATACCCCTTTCTGATCATTTTTCTTGCCTTGAGGTATGAAATAAACTTACCCCTCGACGGCCATTTGTATTACTGCCCACTCTATGACCGCTCCCCGGAAATCGGAAACGGACTATCTTCTTTTGACGATCAACATTAGCATAACAAGAAGCTAGCCAATCCATACCCATAATCACGTCAAACTCGGTCATATCTAACTTCTGCCGGATCCTCCTTAGTACGGCGGCCACGGATAATCACCGAACAATCTCTATAAATCGGTCGGCTATAACGAGTCCCCTCGGTGTAGCTACCTCAAAGGGCTCTATCGGCTCGGATTCTATCCCAATTTTATTAGCAACAAGGGGAGAAATATATGATAATGTAGAACCGGGATCAATCGGTACACACATCTCAAGAGAAAACCGGAATATACTGTGACGACATTAGGCGACGCCTCCGGTCTCGTCGGTACCGGCTACGTGCATAAATGCGGTTCGAAGGACCGCCAGAACCGAGAACCCACCACGACCCCTACCTCGGCCCGCCGATGCGCGGCATACCCGCCCCGCGGGCGCGCCGATACCGAGGAAGAAGATGAACCACCGACCGACCCGGTGGCGAGCCGGCCGCTGCGCGGCACCTCTAACCGGATAATCTCTCATCAGATGGCCCTGACGACCGCAAGTAAAGCACGCTCCCGTGGCACGAAAGCACTCTCCAGGGTGCTGTCTCCCACAGTGGGAACACGAAGGTCTAGGTGGTCTCATCTTCTTTGGAACCTCTGTCCGACCGTGAGCAAAACCCGGAGCTCGACCCGCACCTTTGAGAATAACCCGCACCATCGGATCTCCGCCGGTGAGCGCGGGGGTGTGCGACTCGTGTTTGCTGGGGAGGATATACTCGCTCGGGCTCGCCGATGAGGCCGGCCGCCTCGAAAATGTCACACCTCGATCTTACTAGGGTGTGATGGGCACCCGATCCCATATTCGGAGCCGAGCGAACCCTCGGACTCTTATTACACACATATTTTCTTTGGATTCTTAAATCAAATGAAAGCAAAATATATTGTAAAATTTTCAAAATCTTTTCGTCGTTTCTCAAATTAAACACAGTCTGTAAACATAAGGGCTGCGTAACATAATGTATAATAAAAACACATCAACTAGTGGAACCCTTTTTAAAAGTGACACTCTAGACCCACGACTACTCGTCTCGCAAAGTCTCTAACTTCGAACAAGCGCACAAAGACATATAATCGACTCGGCGAAGCTCCGGTACAAATGGAGTCTACCAACTCATTTGGAACGTCTTCTACAATAGCTCTTACTTGTCCGAGTGTACTGCGCGGCATGAAACGCGGCGCCCATAAAAAGGGCGTCGATGCGAGTAATGTGCGAGTATGTAAGGCATGAGTAATATCACGAAATCATAATAGAGAACATAAAACACAACATAGGAGAGTGATATAACACCGTAACTCGTTTGTCTACCGTGATAGGTGTTGTGCAAGTTAATTTTACCTTTTGGAGTACTATATAGATACGCAAGTAAAGCGCCCGACCGTGTAGGTGCGGTGTATAAACGCCGACCATATAGGTGCGGTGGACTCTGCCGACCATATAGGTACGGTGTAACGCTTTTACGAACGTACCATGGAATAAAGGAGTAATCATCATCCTCACGAGTGCCCTTTGAGGGCGGATGCCATGCATGCTAGCTTTTTAAAAAAACATGTTAATATCTATAAGTAAAGGCTCGACCACGTAGGATCGGTGTATAATCGCCCGTCCATATAGGAACGGTGTATAAGCCCGCGTCCGTGCCTCCCGCGTCCGGGGTATAATCGCCCTGCGGTGGTGTGTCTGCCCCGGCCGCCCGTCGGACGGCACGGTGTCATAAAATAAATCATATGTAAATATAAAGCATGCATGAGAGCCCAAGTGAAAAGCGCAACTCTATCGGAGTGACGTAAGGTCGGTAACCTCCGATTACATTATGAATAATCGGGATCGCCACCATTTCACCTTGAAGGAACAATTATAAGGCGAGACTATCAATCAAGGATAACATCACGGGAAAACATAAAACAGGGTCATGACATATTATTTCATATACTTTGAAACCTTTAAAATAGTCATTATCCAAAAATTAGCTTAACATTTCATATCGTCGTATTCATGGTACGAACATATCCTTGGCATATTCGTCCTAGTCATTTTCTCATATCTAGCATCATCATTGTCATCATAAAATCATAGTCGTTGTTTTGGTCATAAAAACTTTCAAAATTCGTAAAACTTGGATTTTGGAGAAAAATGGATGTTTTGGAAAACATTCATAAACTTTTAGGAAGGAAAATCATGCTTTGAAATCATAACTTCTAACTTTTGAAAATAAGGACGTTATGGGAGCATTCATAAAATCGCAACGTATGATTCATGCCATAGAAGGAGAAGGGACGGGCCTTAACATACCTGTCTCACGACCAACTAGCTACGCTTAATTGTCCAAGCTCGCTACCTGTCACACCCCGGTCTTACTAGGGTGTGATGGGCACCCGACCCCATATTCGGAGCCGAGCGAACCCGCTGACTCTTATTATACATATGAACTTATAAATCGATTAGAAATGAATACATAGATTATTTTTTTCATAAGTAAAATCGACATCATATAAGACTCGAGACACGAAACATAAAAACATATCGAGTGTTGAAGCCGCTCCACAACCGACAACCCAATACCCACGATTAAAACGCAAAGTCTCTAACCTCGAACAAAGTGTCATGGCATCTATACTCTGACTCGGCAGCACTCCGGGACAAGTGGAGCCTACCAACTCTGCTGGAACATCCTCTATGCTATAATCGGCTCCTCTGGGTGTACCTGCGCGGCATGAAACGCAGCCCCCCGAAGAAGAGGGGTCAGTACGAGCTATGTACTGAGCATGTAAGGAAGAAGTAGCAACATAGTAGGAGAGATAAGCATGAACAATAAAGAGATATTATATCGTGAGGTAAAAGGATGACCTGTACATATGAACAATATCTGTATAGAAACATAGAACATATCATAGGATAACGGAGTAACTTGTGCATATGAGGGCCCCATGGGGGCGAATGCCATGCATGCTTGTTTTCCCTTTTAAAAAAAAAACATTCCTTTTCATAGGCATAGAAAATAGAATTTATGTCATGTCATGTTAAATCATAGTATGTCATAGTAGCATAGCATATCATGGTGTATCATAGTATCATAGCGTGTCATAGTGTATCATAGTATCATAGCATATCATAGTGTATCATAGTATCATAGCACCGAACAGCGTCGGCTCGCCCACATTGCGCCGAAATACTCCGGCTCGCCCATAAATCCCGCGTCCGGGCATCCCACGTCCGGGATGATAAGCCAGATGACCAGGTGGCGATGAAACATAGTTCCCTTCCCATTTCCATGTATCCCTTTCCCCCACCCCATGTACATATACATTTTTCATATACATAGGTCATATAAGCATGCAGGAGAGCCCAAGAAAATCATGTATCCATCGGAGTGACGTAAGGTCGGGAACCTCCGATTATATTATAGAATAACTATGGGCGCTTGTCTCACCTTGAAGGAATGATTAATATAAGGCGAGACTATTAGTGGAGAGTAATCTCATGAGAAAATATAAAACAGGATCATAAGGCATCGTTTCATATACTTGGAATCTTTAAAGAAAAACATTATTCATGAGTAGGGTTGAGAATTCAAGAAATAGCTTAACGTTCTTATCTCGTCACCGGAATCATAAACTTGGAACCTTTAATCATGGAATCATCATGGTCATGTTCATCATGTAAACATTTTCTTCCTTGACATCATCCATGTCATTGTAAAACATATTCTTAACATATGCGTCATAGCCATTTTCTCATACCTAGCATCTTCATCACCATCATAAGAATATCCTCGTTAGTATAGTTGCAGTACTTGACATTTGACGACGGAATAAGGATCAAAAGTTTCCATTGGATTCTACTTCAAAATAAGTCAAATGGAACAATAGGGAAAATCCGGGAACAATGGGCCCACCTCGGGTCAAATGAGGCGGCGTATCAAATTTACGTATACTACAATTCATGACGTCACTTGTGAGGATCTTAGGGTAATCGGGTCCTATTTGTGTAAGTTCTGGATGTTTAGGAAGTTTTTCCGACATTTCAACGCAAGTTCTAATTCAATTCCATGAATGAATAGTAGTTACTTTCAATCTCGGATTTCTGGGAAAGGAATTGTCCCCGAGGCCCGTGTTCAAACCTATTGCATCTAAGACATGCCAGGAAAGAAAAGTGAAGCCTTACATACCTTTTTCTGCCTCTTACGCCACTCCAAATTCCAGTTCCAAGTTCGCCAAAATCTACAATTTGGTCACATTCACCAAACATTAATTAGAGTCCTTAAGAATCCGAATCTTGAATCAACATTTGTCTACAGAAATTTCGGCAGCATTTCCCTTGTAAATGCGCCATCCCCGAGATTCTAACTCGGCCAATTTCAATCAACAACAACCCGGGAATTCAACCCGGCCAAACCATCCACAATAACGCCAATAATCATACTAACAATTTCACACCTTGACAACATTATTTTCCATAAATTCATGAAACTATATATAATTCACATCAACCTCAGCACATGCTACAATGAATATAACTTCACTTAAATCATTTAGACCTTCATTATCAACATAGAATCCATGGCGACATCAACCAAAAATACTAAATAAAATTAGTTCATTCATTGCCATGCAAAGCAGCCCACTTTCGGCCACAACTCCAACACATACAACTTCATGAATTTCATTCGTTTTCTACACATTACAACAACACAAAGACATGCTAAACACAATTAATTCACCCCTCCTACATCACTACACACTCGCGGCCACACACACATATTCGGCCCAACACCAACGTCCATATTTTCGTGGTTTTTGATCATTTCTATATACTACAACATGTGCAAACCATGCATAAGATATGAAAAATAAATTGGACCATACCTCCTTCATTCCACTCCACCTCTCGGCTAGCCTTACCAATGGCACAAACCGATGTTTTTCTTGCTCCAACGACCCTTCCACGTTGACGAGGACCTCCCAATTGGTATGAAAACTTGAAGAAAACAACCTCCATGATCAACTTTAGGGGCTGGTTCGGCCAGCCCCTCTTGGCCGTCCCTCTCCTTCTTTATTTTTCCTCAAGCTTCTTGAAATTTCTCAAGTTGTGGAGATGGAAAAATATGACTAATTAGTCATACTACATGCTTATATATTTAGCACATGTGGCCATGGCCCACATCACCATGTGGCCGGCCACCTCCCTCCATTTTCTTTTTTTTTTCTAAGTCTTCAAATCTTCACTTTTGGCCCCAAGTTTTAATGAAATG